>NW_026067931.1:3558155-3581291 GCF_014885135.2 Alexandromys fortis | reverse complement strand
GAAGAGACAGACATCTTTAATAAATAAATAAATAAAAGAAATTTTTTCTCTCACCTTTTGATGGAGGTGGGTCTTGTAATAATAAAGAAACTGCCTCGGCCCTCATAGGACAGAAAATTAGGTGGGTGGAGAAAACAGAACAGAATTGTGGGAAAAAGAAGCTGAGAGGGAGTCGCCATGGTTCTCCCGCTCCAGACAGACGCAGGTTAAGATCCTCCCTGGTAAGCCAGCTCGTGGGCTACACAGAATATTAGAAATGGGTTAGAACAATATGTAAGAGCTAACCAATAAGAAACTGGAACTAGCCGGGCCAGGCAGTGTTTGAAAGAATACAGTTTCCGTGTAATTATTTCGGGGCATAACCTAGCCATGCGGGTGGCCGGGTGCCGGGGACGCAGCCCAGCCGCTCCTAATTCAACAACCTTTTTTTTTTGAAAATCAATATTAGATTGCATTGAATTTAGGGCAAATCAATGGACACAAATAAAGCTATTTTATAAACTAGCAGTTGAGATCTCTGTACCAAATAACAAGGCACCAACATTAGGAGGACACAGGTGAGAAGAGACTGAAAGGGAACGCACAGACTGTAGAGAGGGAGATAATTTGTTCATTCCGTAACCCGTCAACTTGACAGGAAGTATAAGCATAGGAGCCCTTGATCTCAAAATAATCTCAAAAAGCAGGGTTAGTCTAATGAACAGATATTAGATACTATTAGATACTAAATTGCCAAAAGAAAGGAAAAGCGATTCCTTAAAGGCTCAAGAAATATCAACCAAATTAAAGACACCAGTGACAGGACAATCTTAAAGTTGTCTTAGCTCACGTAACTCTTCCTGGCTTGACAGAGAAGAGTCCCATAAAAACTCAGACTTACCCATCTGGACTATATTGCAGCCAACGTCATCTAAATGTATTGCTTAGCTCACAGGGAAGTCAAAAAAATGTGTCAAAACCGGAAAACATGAACAGAAGCTGGAATTATGCAGCTCTGTGAACACAGGCACAGAGGATGGTGGTGTGCTAGGGGACAAAGGTAGAATTGTAGAGACGAATCTCCATTTCCAGCCAAGGCAGAAGGGTTTGCAGAGCAAGTTCTAGTACAGCCAAGGCCACACTCAGAAACCCTCTTGAAAAACAAACAAACAACAACAACAAAACAAAAAGAAAAGTAAGGTTATTTCCAAGTAATCATAAGATAAACCAGATGGAAAAATGGAAAGAAGATTTTTCTTTTCTTAAATGAGCTGGCAAATGAAGGTACAATATCCTGAAACAGTGTCTTTTGAAAAGACAGCCTCCAGTGGGACACATTCTCCCGTGGGACACGCCCTCTAGGACACGCCCTCTAGTGGGACACACCCTCCAGCAGGAAGTAGCTTCTAGTGAGATACAGCCTCTAGGGCGACACATTCTCCAAGGAGATATAGCCTCCAGTAGGACACATCACCACTTTGAAAGGAGAAAAGGTATGATCCAGGGGAGAAGACAGGGTAGAGCTAAGATATATTATGATATTAAGCACAATTTGTTATTTTCATAAAAAAGTTGTTAGTATATGGGGAAACTCCCCGGTAAATATAAAATGTATTAAAACCCAACAAAGATGAAAAATAAACATTTAAAACATCTCTATTATCACTAAATAATTAGTATTTTACTGCTTCTGTAAAGAATATGATAGGCCAATATAGTTTTCTAGGGGAATTCCACCAGGGGTCCTAGTGAAAGCATTGTGCTTCGTTAAGAGGTCAGAAGCCTGAGCATGGATACCTGGGCATAAGCTCAAAGCCAGGAAGTATGAGAAGGAAACACTCCTTCACTAATCGAATTAAAGCGATCTTCTCTGACTAGTGCCAGGAGCCAGTGTTGAGGGTTTCACAATGTTGGGAGCATAAAGTCCAACATTCATTGAAGGCTGAAGGTGCGAGTCACACACAGACAGTGATAGACAGGAGTGGTGGTCCATGTGCTGGACTCAACAAATGAGGTTTCAAAGTGTTTCATAGATGCTCAAAGAGATTACCTTATTGTTGATGATCGTGACTGGTTTCTCTTTTTGTAATTCTTCTGTCTCATGCTTAGTTTTTATGAATCGTGAGAAGAGAAAGGGTATCTTATGATCTTTAAGAGAAAATGATCTGAGTATTTGGTAAGTATGCTTTCTGCTGAAGACTTGAAGTACTGTCATCAAATTGTCTTAATCTGATTTAGGAAGCAGGTGCAGTGTGAAGGTGTACTGAAGTGAAACAAATTTTTATTTATTTTGTCTCAAAAAAAGGTTAAAATGATTTTTCTAGCTTTTTTTCCTAATGTGAAGCATGTTCAGTGATAAGTGGTGTTGACATGAAAATCCAGTTTATCAATTTCAGGTTTAAATCTTTTAATTCTTACACTAACATACACAATAATATGTATCACTGTGACATTTTCATACACGTGTGCAGCTTTTAGGATTCAAAATTAATTTTATCTTTTATGGATCATGTTTTTTTGCTATCACACAGACCTCTTTTCCAACTCAAGGCCGTGGAGTTGTTCTTCAGCATTTTCTTCTAAGCATTCATAGTTTTTCACTTGGCATTTAGCTCCATGATCTGTTTGGAGCTAATTTTGTATAAAATTTGAACTCTGGGTTGAAGTTTCTCTTATGGCTATCAATAGCTAACCATTCTGCCAATGAAGTGGGAGTGCTGGTCTACCTTCCATCCCAGCACTACAGAACCACCTTCTATCCCAGCAGTACAGAGGAAGGGCTGCTCTACTTTCTCTTATTCAGAGTATCATAAAGGACTGGTCCACCTTCTGTCACCTCACAGCAGAGTTTAGCAATCCCTTTCCTTGCCTTTTTCCCACTGGAGATATGTATTTCTCTGAACACCAACTCTGCCAGTTGTCTTTGTATCTTGAAATCCATTTCTCAACTTCGGACAGTTAGTACCCAGAATTTCTATTGGCTTAAAAATAATAACATCTTCTAGCATCTTCTTAAGGGGCCCCCATACGTAGCAGTGATGCTGGAATCAAATTTGGACAGAGGCACTGATAATACAATTCATACTCCCCTGGACTATTTATCTTCAATTTCACTTAAACTTAAGTGTTGTGATCACATCTTATTTTAAAATATAGCTTTATTTGAGATTTCCCTCACCGAAACTAAATAATATAATAATAAAAAGGTGGCAAGAGCAATGGAATAAATAACACTTGATTTTAAAATTAACCCGAGGGTTAAGTCAGCTCCATGGAAAATTCTCAAGTGACTTATCAAGACCAACATAAAACATTGCTAATGTGCATATCAACAACACTTAATAGAAATAACTGTATTGTCCTTGGGAGTGAGTGATTTTTTTTTTTTTGAGCTGTCCTCTCTTCTCCTAAAGATTCATTCATCCAATGCTTTTGTCCCAGCCTGGATCCTGATTGTTAAAAGATCGTGACAAAATTTTCCTTGAGTAAACTCAGAGTCTACAGGAGAGGTGGAAATTAAGAAATAATTATAATAGAAGGTTAGTTTAAGTAAATCAGAAACAATGGCACAGCAGACACGTGCACATGAAGACTGGCAATGCCGTGAACACCCGTAATGCTGGAATACACCGCTGCCTGCTGGGACTGGGGACGATTTGAGATCTGAAGACACAGACTTCTGTGTGGTAGAGAGAAAAGTGGAGATACGGAAGTGCTCTCCTCGCACAGAAAGATAGTTAGAGATGTATACATTTTACTCGGAATTTTCAAAAATAATTTCAGGTTTCGTTTGGAATTCTAGAGACACCACCCCCCTTTCCTCACCCCAGCTCCTCCCATGCATCCCTTCCCTCTCTCTCAAGTTTACGGCCGTAAGGCACACACCTTCAAAGCTTCACACAACTTTCCAGTTTATCAGTGACCCAAAGCAGCAATAAGAGTGGACAATGGCAAATTTTGTCTAGAAAATGCTTTTAGAATTAAAAATTGGAGTCAACCTACGAGAAAGGGAAGGACGTTACTGCCGGAGTCTGAGGAAGGAGCTTCTCCACAGTATGATGGCGGTTCTTTGATCATAAGGTTTGTCTTTAGGACTAACGCTCACGTCTCCTCCTTTTTCAGTGCTGATCAAGGGCTTTCTTCCTTCAGTGTAATGCACTGATGCTGAACGTGCCCTAGTGTGCAAGAGAGCTGTCAGTCACATGCTTCAAGAATGAACGGCAGAAGGATTCTAAAGGGAAATCAAGTCAGAGTCCCTTTGGGAATGTCACAGTCAGGCAGTACCTGTGAAAACCAGAGGTTCGTTGACAACTCAAATTGCTAGATTTCACGTTTTTGCTTCTAATCAAAGATAAAGCTCTTGACGGAAGGGGAGGCCGCCCTGGCTGCAGCTCATGTGAGTGTTTACGTGACACAGTGGAAAGGAACAGGGGGTTTACAGAGGTCTGCTCTAACTGATCCTAACAGGAAAAGTGCCCTTTATCTAGGCGTTAACAGTTTTGACCTCCATTGGTTTTTGATCTCATTCTATCTGGCAGAGAAAATGAACTCCAGGTTATAGTGTACGTAAGAGTCTTTTTAGTTTTTCATTCTCTCTCTCTCCTCTCTCTCTCTCTCTCTCTCTCTCTCTCTCTCTCTCTCTCTCTCTCTCTATCTCTGCATGTGTGTGTGTGGGGGGGGTGTGAAGTCTGTCTTTTCTCAATTGTGCATATCACCGAGTTCACGCACAGAAAGCCTGCTGATTGACAATGCTTCAACAAAGGCAGATTCAGTTTGCGGCTGATAAGAAGCAAAGTCATCCATGCCGTGTTTACAAAGTAGGCAAGGAGCGTGGAAAAACAGCGATAAAAGAGCTAATCTTAGTGTTTTACTGGATGAGAGAACGGCGCTTTTGTGTTTGCTCTAAGGTGAGCAGACATACCGCCCCCTCCCACTTGGTTCTGTGGCAGAGAAACAATTTCCAGACTCCCCGACGTGTCACAGATTACAGAGGACACAGGAATGCTGGAAGGGTTTCCCACTGCGGCGTCCCACACTGTACACCGGAGATGGCTATTGCTCTATGTGCTGCGACCCACGCCACGTCAGCCATCGTTTAAACTTTTTGGTGTTTCTGAAAGAGAAAATATTGGGGATGGCAGGCTAATTCGTGGGTGTTTAGTTTCTCAAAAATGCTTCATTGTTTAGCTGTGCTGGGAATAAAGTTGGAAATCCCTTTGTGACAGCTGAGAGCCGGATGAAGGTTCTGGCATTGGGAAAGGGTGGGGAAGGGAGTCTTCTGGGGGTATGACACTTAAGTTGTAGCCATTGAGGACGAGAAATCCTAGTGATGACTTTGTATGCCATAACCTTTCTGGCCATAGCTGCATCGTGTTCGGTTTTCCTGGAGCGATCACCCATGAGGGCACAGCCCTGGTTTTCATCTCCTGACTGTAACAAGTGTTTAGTGCCGATCCGAACAGGCTCCCGGTGGTGACAGCCATGTGTCTATTTCAAGACTCATTCGCTCGATCGTTTTGCTCATTGACTGCTGTATTCTTCCAAATTTCACACTGAGTAGCTGGAGCGACTAAGGGAGCCCAGCACTGATAACACCTCAGGGGTTTCCCATCTTACACGGAAGAAGCGAAAGCAGGCAAATAGCTGGAACACACAATACGCATGGTCTCCTACACGTGCTTGCAGAATACAGTAGTCCTGGGTTGTTAGTTCAGGACCCTTCCCAGCAGAGTTACAGCTGGAGGAGGGGGCTGGGATCCGGCGAGCAGATTGGCCATGGCCCTGCTTCTCCGGCTCTCACAAAGGCATGGACCAGATAGGACTTTAATTAGCATTTGTGGTGTGGTATTTACTAAAGAACCAAGTAATGCTAGGCATTCTCACAAATAGTATGAATAATAAAGGAGAACATAAATAGTCTTGAGACTCACCGGGAACTGTCAATTCTGGCTATTTGGATAGAATGTACAAGATTATCCACTCCAGCACACATGGTTCCTATGAATGTGCCTCTGTAAGACCTGTTTGGGCAGTCTTACCCAGACCTCAGGTAGATATGGTAATCTTCTTCCAGACTCGGGGTACTTGGGGTAGCGCCACCTTACGGTACACATGCAGAACTACATGGGGCTGCACTGGAGAGGTCCCAGCCATGGAACACCCGCAAGCAAGCTTGTATTAGATGTTAAAGAGAATAGTGTTACAGAGGATGAAAGGCAGGGATGTGGTGACTGAAACAGGGGTCAAGAGATCACTCTGGCTACAGCTACCTATAAATATGTCTAAGATAATGCCTTTAAAATGTGGTCCTAATAGCTGTTTTGGTTTTTTTTTAATGTTTTGTCCTCTTTTCTTGCATCAGCTCATTTGGTAGTCTTCATCAGTGTCTGAGTAGCTAAACATAAAGACCTGAAATAAACACACATTGCATGGGCAAAGGATTTCCTATAGAGCTTCTTGTAAAGCTGAAGTTACCCAGAGCACAGATTGAAGCCAAAAGATGAGACTGCCATTAATTATGACTTGAATTGACTTGGTTTTCTTTCAGAGACTCTAGGACTGTTTCCTCTGCACTAAATGGACCATTTCTGTAAATGGAAAAGGGTGAGGGAGGAAGGAAGCAGAGGAGAAAGAGGGGAAGGAGGTGGGAGGGAAGAGGTTCCTTTGGTGACAGCTACCTGAATCTTATTCAGTTGCCGATGGAAATATGTTGAATCACTACCCAGGAAGGAGATGGGAACACAGGAAGACCATAAGAGGAACAGGGCCAGCCTCGAAAATGAGTGTGGGTCTGAGAACACGAGGACTTGGTCTTCTTGTATCTCCCTGCTGTGTACCGGGTATTAGTTTCATTCTTTGTGACCTCAGCAAGAAGATTTTCTATTCTTGTTTATTGGAGCAGCTTGTCTTTTTGCTTTAAACATCCACAAGTATTAGACAAGTCCAGCTTTTGGGGGTGAGCATTGGATTTCCCTATTTAATTGCGACATCTGTAAAAAAAGTCAGCTGTGGCTTCAAGGAGGTCCGAGTTCCCTATCATTGTATCAGGTCTGGAAGAGCAGGCTCTGCTTCTGAGAGAGATCGGAGCATGGAGTGTGTCCATGGGAGACAACTGGACTCCTAGCATTCCCAGTTTGTGCAGATGTTTTCCCAAGCTCAGTGGCTACCAATTCTTTTCCTACGTTTTCTTTCTAAGTTCACAATTCTGAGAAGAATAGATTGATGTAGCCATTATGAATTTTCAATTTGACATATTAGAAACGGAATTGCTATCACTAAAATACAATCTATTTGCTGATTTATTGCCTGACCTCTCTGGAAAGTTTGAAGACTCCAAGTCTCAGGTTCACCTAGATCCTGAAGATCTGATGATCTGAGCAGGAGTTTGTTCCTATCTGTTGCAAATGGTGTCCAACGGTGCCGCCTCTCTTGCTGAAGCTTTCTTTCTTAGACTAGCTTCTTGTACGTGGGGGCAAAGATGGCCACCTCAAACTCCCATTAGGTTCCAACATTAAAATGAAAAATTAAAATAAAAATCACCATTTCTTTTCCATTTTCAAACTACTGATTTGAGTTTTGTTAGAAACAGAAAGTATTTTGAGTGTTCTGCATTGTTGGTAAGTATTGCTAAGACGGCAATGAGACAAATGTGATTTCTGGGACAGAATAATACAATGCCAGACACCATACAATGCATAGTGGCTAAAAATACATTGTCTAAGGCATCTTGACCTGCTTATGTTCACTATGCGCAGCAAGAAAACTCATTTAAAATTTTCCTTGCCTAGATATATCATTATTTTCCTGAATGCTGAATTATTAAAATTTATATTCAGCAGCTTTCAGAAGATTTTATGTGTAATATTCCCTGTCCTCATGGACTAGAATTTGTATTCTCCACTTGTAGTCTATAAAGATTGCCTAATACTGAGAAAGATGGATTGAAAGATATTGATGTTATCAGTGAGAGTCAGATAGGAGGCTAAGTAAGAACTGACAGTTGTCTAATTTAGAGTTGGCAGAGGCCTAAACTATGTGACGGAAATAGAAACTCCCCCCCCCCCACACACACACAGCAGTTTTGAATAATGTTTTTATTGCACTTTCCTTGTTTCAATATTTTTCTTGTTTGTAGATCATGAAGTAACTAGCTAAAATACTTCTATCCAGTTGGTTTTAAAAATCTCTTCTCTTTTTTTTTGAGACAGGATTCATCTGGCTGTGTAGTTTAGGCTGTCTTCAAGTTCACAATCCTCTTGTCTCATCTTTGCATGTGCTGGGATGGCAGGTATGAGCCCCCACACCCAGCTCAAGAGATGCCAAGCAGAGGGATTCGGATTTATCTAATATTGTTGAAAGAAGTAGGAGGGATGGAGACAGTGAAAACGAGGATGTGCCTAATAGAAAGTAGAATAGCAGAGCACAGTTTAGGAGATGCTAGCACAGCACATGCCCAGAGTATGGACAGCAGTGTGCAGCCCAGGTTTTGCAAGAACAGACTAGACTCAGTTCTAAGGACCACTCACAGTTCCGGCTGTGCTTAGGTACCCCTGTAGCAGGAAGGCCACTTGTTCATTTTCCAGCATCCCAGACTCCCAAATAACCATACAGAAACAGTATGAATTAAATTACTGGTTGGCCTTTGAGCTCTAACTTCTTTCTGGCTAGCTTTTACATCTTAATTTAACCCATTTCAACTATTTTATACTTCACCACACAGCTTGTGGACTATTGGCAAGGTTCTTGCATGTCTGTCTCTGGCAATGGCTCCATGGCTTCTTTCTGACTCTGCCTCTTTTCTCTCAGCATTCAGTTTAGTTTTCCCCACCTTTCTAACCTCTCAGGCTAAACCAGTTTCTTTATTAACTAATGGTATTCACAGCATACAGAGGGGAATCCTACATCATACCCTCTGATGTGTGATTTCCCTCTGTATTCTGTGATTACCATTAATGAATAAAGAAACTGCTTTGGACATATAGCAGTGCAAAGTTTAGTTAGGCAGGGAAAACTAAACTGAATGCTGGGAGAAAGAAGGGTGGAGTCAGAAAGAAGCCATGTAACCCTGCCGGAGGCAGATGGAACTTTACCTGGTAAGTCACAGACTCGTGGTGATACACAGATTAATAGAAATGGGTTAAATTAATAAGTAAGAGTTATCCAATAAAAAGCTAAAGTTAATGGGTTTAGCAGTTATTTAAGTAATATAGTTTCTGTGTGATTATTTTGGGGCTAAGTGGCCGGGAACTATATAGTGGCCTTCCTCTATCCCCTTCACAACTGTGGCCTTCCAAACATGGGCTTTTTTGTTTTACTTCCCAGTCCCAGGTGCTACTTTGTGTCCATGGGCTGTTTTTCTTTAATGCTGCCCAAATTACTTTATTACAGATGTGAGGATTTCCTAGGTACAAAATAAAATTGGTTTTAGAATGCAAAACCTGCTCACTTTGGAGACATTTGACACTGCTCTGTGTAGGTCTGTGGGTGTTTTTGGTCCAGATTCCCTCATTTATGACTTCAGTTTATTGACCCTGAATTCAGATTGTTTACATTTTATCTGTTCTTCTCTCAGCTAAAATGATTGATGTTGTTACATAAAAGAATGTATGTTTCCAGTCTTCTAAGAACTAAGATTCTTTTCACTGAATACATGTACCAGATAATTAACCATGATTACCAAGTTATCATGTTATAGTTGAACATCAGAGGATCACCCATTACTTGTATGCACATACAGTGCACAGCACATTTAGACTGTTAGGACAAAGAAACATATTGAGAGCTCTGTGGAAAAAAATGGCTGAGTAGTATGTGTGTTGTTCTACTTCTTTCTTGTTCTTTCCTATTGCCTGAACTTTCTCCTCTTCTGTCCTTCTCTCCCTCTCTCCCTCCCTCCCTTTCTCCCATCATGCCTCTGTCTTGTGATATTCTATTATAGATAAGGGAAATGATATAAAATATTAGGGAAATATCAGAAGTTGAGGTAGAGAAGAATCTTTGTCAAGAACCTCAGCAAGTTTTTCCTCATAACCCAATATATATCCCAGGAAATATATATATATATATATATATATATATACATATACATATACATATACATATATATACAGGATATAATTTTGGAATACTATGCTTCTTGACTGGAATGCAAATAACTGCTTAGGGGTTATAGATATTGATGACTCATGTCACCATGTAAATCAATTTTAACATGATTTATCTTTTTAAAAATGCATTTAATTTAAATTATGGTTTTTGTGTGTATGTGTCCATGTGAGGATATATGCACATGATGCAATTGCCTCAACTGAGGCTGAAAGAGGGCTTTAGGTCTTCTGGGGCTGGAGTTACTAATGATCATGAACTATTGAACAAGGGTACTAGGAACTCAACTCCAGTCCTCTGGAAGAGCAGCACACACTTTTAACCATTGACCTATCCCTCCAGTTCCATGATTTACTTTCCTTAGTGAAGGGATATTAAGTTGTTTCATGTTAGCCATAGAGTGCAGAGCTAGGATACCCAGAGGAAGTAAAGCAGTTTTAACATGGAGATGTGGGGGACAGTGGGAGTCTAAGTTTCTTTTGTTGTCTACAGAGACCTGAGCTCAGCACCTGGGGCTGTGTAATGAGACTTCAAGTACTGATTATGAAGACAATAGACAGAGTTTAGTTTTAAAGGTATAATGAAGACATCTGAGCTAACTTATATAAGGGAATATATGCAAAGGATTCGGGAAATCTTCGAGTTGTTAAGAGTTGTTATGGGTAGAGTGAAGGAGAAAATGACAAACAACAATAATAAGAAGTCTAGTGGGAAAAACCAACAGAAATTCAGACCAGACACAATCACTGGAAGAATAAGCTCTTGATTTATTAGTACTTATTTACTGAGTATCTGTAAGGAGCCTGTTACTGAGTTACTACACGGCATGAACAAGATGCTGGTCTCTGAAGCGTCTGTTTCATTGGAGAAGTAGAAACTAAACTAAGAGATGAGTGTGCATTGCCCCAGTACGGACACAGCAGTGAAGCAGGTTCTATAAGGAAATACAGCAATAGAACAGAATAATGGGAACAGCACTGGGAATGCCGGATGGAATGAACCATGAGATGCTCTGACGACAGAGCGTGGTACAAAGATGGGAAAACAAGAGCAGAGTGTTCATAAGGAGCAATTAGGAAGGAGTGAGTAAGGGGTTGCTCTTGATGAGATCTAGGAATGTGACCTGTTCCTCTGGTCTTAGTCTCTCCCTTCCAAGAGCAAGCCCTCTGAAGACATAAGGTCTTCACTGATCTTAAGATCTGTGCTGTTATGCCCAGATCACAGAGTACCCTCCAAACCAACTAGGAAACTGAGTCTTATATGTAAAAGCAAAGAGCCTTTATTCTTACACAAGTTTGCAAACTAGGTCTCTCCATGTGTCCAATATATTGGAGTGATCAGAGAGCCCCGAGCTCAGCTGGGGTTGGGTTTTTGTGGTAGCAAAGGTGGGGGTGAGGAATTTCTAAGGTTCAAGACCCCTAATTGACTGTCATCCGTCTAGAAGTGTCCCAGTGACAAACAATGGGTGTGTACTGGCAGGTGATCCTATCTACAATGATTGGAACATTAGGAATTTCCCTTGGATGGTCTGTTCCTGGGTGCTGCCTGGGCAGTCTCAGTTTGTGGTCTCTCTTGGAACCAGGGTAAACTACTTAGACTCGGCCTCTATCGAGCTTGTCTTGGCTGGGTCCTACATGCTCACTCACTGGCTGAAAAATAAAGAAAAGAGACAGAAGCTGAAGCTGGAAGGAGATCTTTACCAGAAACTCGGCATCTTGGCGAAACATTTGAGAGCAGTTGGATTCATGATCTTTCCCCCAAAGAGATAAAATTTTCGAAGAAGAAAGATGAATTAGAGACAGGAAAGATCAAGGCGAGGGCTGAGTGAGTGTCCGTATGGTCAGATAGTGAGAATGGCCTCCAAGGTCCGTCCTAACACTAGCATTGATTAGGTAGAGAGGGGATGAAGGCCAAGGGTGACGAATAAAGAGCTGACATGGAGGTGAGAGACTGTGCTAGGTCAGCACCCTCTTTTAGCTCTGCAGCCTTCACCTTCCATCACCACTTGACGACGCTCGGGCTGGTCACAGGGAACAGCGGTCAGTCCCGTGGAGAGGATTTGTCGCAAAGGTTAAATGTAATGGGAAATGAAGAGACACAGGAATTGACTGCTCACAGCCAGATCCAGGTGACCTGACACATTCCCAGAGAAGCAAGTACCGCTCGTGGAGGCGGTTTAGGGAACAGGGCTTATCCACCGCTCCCTATTCTCTGTTTCCTGCCTGTCCCTACCTCTGTCTCCTGTGACTCTGAGAGCTTATGCATGCCACCTCACTTTCCACAGACCCTTCCCACTCGCTCTGCCCTGTCATCTTTGGTCTTTGGGCAAACTTGACAGGAGAGAAGATTCTTAGGGCAGGTAGGATGCAATTGTGTGTTTACTCTCATCTTGCTGTTCTTTTTTTTACAGGGAATGCCACAGGCCAACCTTGCGGGACTGCCTTAGATTCAGATACTAAGCCTTGGTTAGGCCTCTAGAAGAGTTGATAGCATCTCAGAAATAAAAGATCATCGCTAGGGATGATGGGCACTCTAATCAGGAGCTGGTGAGCACGGCAGGCACCCAGGTTTCATTCCACTTTCTGCTTCCCAGTGCAAAACCATGAGAATGACCACCTTGTGACAGGCATTTAAAACACATTATTTCTGGCTCTGAGAACAATCTTATTATGCAAGCATAATATATTTCCCACTTTTACTTTTAATATTATCAGCCAGCAAATGGATAAGCTGCAATTTAAATTCAGTCTACATTTTCTTCAATGCCAGTGTCAAGTGTTTCTTTATTTAACACATAGATCTTCAAGAGTGTGAATGAAACCATGATAGCAGAGGAAGTCTATTTGTTTTAAAAGGTCAAAATAATTTTGATAGAACATAGGGCATGTACGATTCATTCACCCATCAATTAATCCATAAATACTTTTGTATGGATGCTTTGTACAAGACAAGACACTAAGGTATGAGTAGACACCGTCTTTCCAGACACTTACCCAAATGGCTTAATATAAAATAAGATCAATTATACTGCTTTTTTTTTTTTTTGCAATCAGAATGTCTGGATGCAGCTAGGAAAATATGTGCTTATGTTAGTGAATTGCTTATTAACGAAGGAACTTCAGATAATGGAATCCTATCGGGGGAAATGCTCAAGTAAAATGTCCTGTGCAAACCATGGGATAGGAAGAGAAAAATGATGTTACCTTATCTCGTAGAGTTCAGGAAAAATGATGTCCCCAAACAATGCCTCAACTGTAGCGGGAGCCTAATCTGAGAAGGCAAGTGAATACACATGAGAGAAATAAAGCTATTGTCCCAAACAATGCTGCTGTGTCGTGAAGGAATAAGGAGGCCAAACAGTTCATATGACAGCAATTGTAGATGGCTTGTCTTTTACCATTTTTTTTCCCTAACGCCAAGGAAAATGGTATGGATGGCTGAAGACTTATAGATTTGCAGGCACCCAGCCAGCGTTTTCGTCTAGCTGCCAATGAAAGTCGTGGTTTTCCTTGGCCTGTGAGCAGAAGCCAATAGAGAAGCAGGTGCCTCCTGAAGAGGCCCCATGTGGTAAGGAGTTTTCAAAATAACTTAAAGAATCCTCCTCGTTTTTTAAAGTGGCAAAGAAAACGACTGTATGCCCGTGCAGGATAAATGGCCAATTGTGGCTATAAATTGAAGCAGTTTAGAGAAATGGGCTGTTCAGAGATCTTTTGCTGTGGCCAGATAGCTTCTCCTTAGACACTGACACTATGTAAGCACCCAAACATGCATGCCATGGTAGCCTCATGTCCACTGGTTCCCTTCTCGACTGAAAACTGCCCTTCCTCTTCTCTTGAGGCCTCAAAGAGGCTGCAGGATGAGGCGGGTCGCAGATTCCCCCCCTTGCATTCCCAGGCTGGTTGCGATCTATTATTTTTACAGAACAAGGAAAAGTCCCACTGCTTGAAGGCACTTGGTGAGTTTTTTTCCCCCAAGCAAACATATGGTTCAAACCCTTGTGAACCATAGGCTTTTCCGGTCTGTTATTTTCTTAGGAACGCTGTCATTTACTTATCATGTGGGGGTTGCCAGGAAGCTAATAATACTTTATTGTGACATGAGATGAAGAAGAAAGATCTCAGGATTATAAGGAAAATAACCTATGGCCTTTGGTTTGTGTCACCGCAAGGTCACAAGAAACGAGGAAATGAGCGAGTGAGCTGATTTTGCTCGGGAAGTTGCCTGATACTGACTGCAACCTTGAGTGGTTTGCGCTGTGGGCAGGGCTGGGGCTGAGCCAGGTACCCTTCAACATCAGAATTTCCTCAGACAAAGTGGCCTCCTTTTGTAGCCTTGGAGAAAGTTTGAGCATGGCTGATTCTGGGAACCAAAGAGTTGGTGTGGAGAAAAAGCCGTTTCTTCGGGGAATGCGATTCATTCTTCTCTCCCGTCTATTTACAGCGGCGGCGGGATAATTGAAATTAAGAAGAAACCATTGCAGCTTAACTCTTTCTGTCTCCCACATTTATGCTCATCAATCCCGAGCCTATGTTTGATAAAGACACACGAGTGGCCTAGGGACCCCGTCTAGTCTAATCGTCGCATGTTATAGAGACTACTGTGACCCGAGAACAGCACAATCTACCCGACTTGTAAAGGAGCCTGCTCTACCAAGGCCAAAAGCGCCGCGCAGGACTGGAAACATAATTAGCCCCTTTGATACACTCTTGAGCAAATTGGCAGTTCAGAAAGCCCAAGTGTTTGCTAATAACGAGCGCCCAACTGCCCCGTAAACCCGGAGAAGTGGTGTTTGTTGTCTATCTCAAGAACTGGAAATGAAAATCTTAATGACACAGGAAATGCTCTTCAAAGGCCAAGGAGTCTCAGTGAGCGACGAGAGGATCAATCAGTCTTAAAAAGGAGTTTCCTAAGAGTAGGAGAAGGGATGTCACGAGCGTGGATATGTATTTCAAAAGGATGAATGAAACCCAGAAATAGTGCTAATTTCACTTTGAAGTATATAATGAAACCCCTCAAGCACCCAGACTTCGACACCCCTTCCTCAAAATGACCAAAATTTCCATTTTTGAGCATTTATCTTTCTGTCTTTTTTCCGTTCCCCCGAGTCTTAACAGAATTTGAAAGGAGCAGCTGATAGATGAAGTATACTTCAGGTTCGGGGAATGGGTTGGATCAGAAGGGAACTGATAAGATGATATTGGAAAAGCAGGTAGGGGGTTGAGGAGCTGCTGAGCGCTAAACTGTATGGGTTCAATTGATTCCCTGGGAGCAGAGCTGCAGTCCCAGGGCTATTCCAGCTAATGGGAGGAAAGTACTCTCTGCTCTCATCAGTGGGCACGCCTCTCTAGGGACCGGTTACCAGCCAAGTCAGGGGTGATCAGGGGGAGATGAGGCCAATTAAGAATTCAGACTGGGATGCAGGAACTAGCCCCAGGGCCAATTCCAGGAGGATGGAGGAGAAATGAGAAGGTGGGTCACCGTGTCAGCATTCCAGGTGGAATACAAATATAGGATTTAAACCCATGCTGGAGAAATTCATTTTAGTGGGAGACAGGATCAAAGGAGGTTTCCAAGGCAAGGCAGAGTAGCTGAATAGACGCTTGTCATTAAAGCCTTACTCCAGTCAGTGTGGATCCATCCTTCTGTGTTCTTGGAACCTTTTGTGACGTTAGACATTGTAGTGCTGTACTTGTAGGAACCGAGAGGCTCAAGACAAAACTAAACAATAATTTCGGCACAATCGTGGCTACAATGACAAAGCTGTAAGGGCCGGGTGTGGTGTAATAGCGCTCCAATGGCTGAGAGCAGAGAGGTCTGTGGGGAGGGATCAGGACATCCAGAAGGGCCCAGTGCGGTGTAATAGCGCTCCAATGGCTGGAAGCGGCAGCGTCTGTGGTGTCTAGAAGCGGCTCCACAATGAAATTTGAAGACAAACGTCTTTTCCACTAAACATTGCTATATTGTTTGTTTGTCAATGGCAATGATAATATTCTGCACCTGAGACTGAAGAAGAAGAGGCAGGACAACTTCAGCGGCCACAGGCAGACACTTAGCAAGCTCCCAGCTCTGCTGTCCCATATGCTTGTACTCCCACAGCCACTATTGATGCCTCCCTGCCCTGATTTCATTCCTCCGCATCCCAAGGGCCAAGCTTGGCATAGTTCGCACAAGCCCTTTCTTGGGCAGCGGGAGTGCTACGTTGTACTTACTCACAGTAAGCAGTGGTCTTGCTTTTTGCTAACCACAGCGAATGCCCTGTTCTATGCATGGTAGTCAGCATATATCCACCTGAGTAGCAACGAAAGATTAGATACATTGAACAAATTCAAGTGCGAATCTTCAAGATGCCAAAGGCTTCCGGCAGGACTTTCTAGAGCCATCTACATCTCCCTGGAAGGCTTCGCATCTCCCCAGAGTCATGGATTGAGCCATTAGTTCAATGTGCCTTTTCCACCTTGAATGCTTCCACATACTTTAGGAAGAGCTTGATGTAAAATACTCAGTTTTCTTTCTTGAAAACTACTCTTCGAGGTAGGCAACAGGGCTTTTCAAAATCATTTTGCACACAAGGAAGCCAATGATGAGGAAAATGCAGTACTTTTCACACGTGATTTCTAAGTTTCTATTCTAACACAGCAGTCCTCAAGGGTACCCATCAGAACTGCCTGGCATATTGGCAGGCCATTGCCTCTGCTTCCGGACTGTCCCTTTCAGCAGATCTGGGCAGAGGCCTGAGAATTTGGATTTCTCCATGAGAGCGGAACTCGTGCTTTGAGAAACAACAGAAACATGTCCTTCAAAACCC
The DNA here is from genome assembly GCF_014885135.2 of Alexandromys fortis. Taxonomy (NCBI): domain Eukaryota; kingdom Metazoa; phylum Chordata; class Mammalia; order Rodentia; family Cricetidae; genus Alexandromys; species Alexandromys fortis. Next base: position 3,564,403 of record NW_026067931.1, on the reverse strand, counting down.
ACATTGGGCTTCCCCACCAAACCACATGGAAATACATATGCATGCCGCTAAAATGAAAACCTAACACTTTGGGGGGAAATTGGAAGTTACTTCAGCACAAGTCAAGGCCTAAATTAGGTACAGGCCCAGCGAGCGCTGGGTTTGATGAGTTCTCCAGCAGCTATAGGGGCTTTGTGGTGAGCCCTGTCTTTCTCGCCATGCCTAGGGCATATAACTTCATTACTCCATGGCCTAACTGCGGGATTTATTGTTGCCATTGAAAATCAAATACTTCTCTGCATACTAAAACAAAGTTAAAAGTGACCACCTGGAAATGGTTGTGGTTTGTCAATGGGCAGGCCTTTGGTATAATGTTTGTTTGTTTGTGAGGTTTTGAAAATTGCTTTGGGAAGCCCTAGGGCGGAGGCTTTACTTAATTAAAATATTTTAAATCAAACTCAGAAACTTCAGTTCACAAAGCCCCAGGGTTCAGCCAGCAATTGTAAGAAACTCTAATGGAATAGGATAAATAGAATAATATGGGGTATAACTTTTTTTTTTGTTCTTATTTCTATTTGATGTGTTGAAGTAATTCGGCCTCAGGAATAGGGCCTGAAAATCTTTAGTTGACTATTAGAATCCAGAGGCTGGTCATTAACTGCTCACAACTGGCTTAGTGACTCGAAGGAGGTGACGTAGAGTTGGGAATTGTGTTTCCAGGGTGCGCAGGGAAGAAAGGATTACCGGTTCAAGGGACCTTGGGAATTATAGTCTGCTCTCCAGGAGATACATGCTCTCTATTTGCTTAGGAGAGGCTCTCAGAAGCTCTGTCATAAAGCTAACTGCTGGATCTTATTGAAAGCGGGTTTTCCATTTCTGCAAACGCTGGGACCACAGGGCTCGCTAGCTCGCTAGCATCTTCCCCCCACGCCATGCCGCCCATTAATTTTTTTTTCACAATCTATTGAAACTAGAAAACTTGAGGAAACTTTGTCCATACACTGAGCGACAACGGGTGTGTATTGTGCAGGGTCCCCTGCTTTGTTTCCAGCTGTTTTCTGTGTTGCTAAGGAGGAGCCCAGCAGCACGTGAACAGAGCGCCATGACTGCAACAAGCTTTCGGAGTTAGCGGTCGGCCAAACTCAGTAGCCATAGAACTAAGGACTAACTAAAAGGAAGATCAGGGTGATGCGAAGATTAAAAATTAAATTACCTTGAACTGATCACTTGATTTCTTGACAGTAGTCTGTCAAGGCTCAGGGATGCTGCTCCGATGCCTGAGGAGGGGTATCTGTCATTGAAGCAGCTCTCTTTTATCTGTAGATGCCACCTAGATGGTGCCAAAAGCCACTTGCTTGCTCTGCCCAAATGGATGCTTTCCTCTGTGAAAGTACTAATTTGCTTAGCAAATTCACTTTTCCCAGGTACAGGAAAGTAATCTTCAGCCACTTTTCCCCTAGCTAGAGGAAAAGTAAACTTTAACCTAACCATTTTTCTAATTATCACACAGTTTGAATTAATGGGGTCCAAATTAATTAAGGTTTTATTATAGCTTCATCCTTAGGAGACAAGGTTTCATTTCCCTCTTTTGAGGTATTTTCCACCTGAATCAAGAAAAGATTAACTTTTCTGCTCTCAGTGCTTGAAGTCAAAGGGTTTCAGCTTCTGGGGGCAGAGAAACATTCTTCCTAGGAGGAAATGGTGGGTTGTGTATTGTTGGGGGGGGAGCTGTTACTATAATTAGGAAGGCACCCTAGGTGATTCAGATAGGATTTTGCCCCTTCTTGAGAATTTTGGCTTTAAGCCTTTGATTAAAACCTTGTACCCCTCAGGCAACAGTGGGATTGGGGCAGGAAGGGCATTAGAGACCTTGACAGAACTCCAACTAAGACCAAGCTCTGCTGCTGGGAGTTTTCTCACAAGAGGTCAGCTAAGACAGCAGACCCGGAAGGAGAGCCAACTGGCCAGCCAGCTTAAGACAGGAAATTGGCATAAGCCTCATAGAATTGGTAGCTGTTTGTGCCAAGCATTCAACATCGAGTGCCAATAACCCAGGAGGAAGGAAGCAAAAGGCCTCCCCACAACAAATCATGTCTCTGATGCAAATGGAAGAAAAGTTTCATTTAATCTGGTTGATGCTGCACCTTTGGATGAAAGGGGAAAGAAAACCATACTGAGTATCTTCCCGTTGTTCCTCCCATCTTGGCTGCAGTGCCCTGCAATCTATGATAAAGACATATGCTTGTTGGTTTGCACATGCTGCTGCAGAAGCCCAATAACCTGAGGAGACATGGAACGTGGAGACACGACGAGACCTTTCCAAGGAACGCACTGTATAACGGGAATGCTGAGAGTCGATATTGAAAGTGTTTCCATCGTCATTGTGTAGGTCCCTCTGACACTTTATCTTTTGAAGGTTTAGATCATGTAAACACCTGGAAATGATAAGTCATAGGCTCAATTTTTCTTGTGATTTGCAAACAAAAGGTTAAAACTGGGCAAGCTGCATGTTTTCTTAGACATTATTACACTGCACCTTGTAGGCCTTTTAAACAAAAACTTTTGGGGAAATAACTGGCCCTTCCCTAATGTATGTTCTGATTTGGAACCCATTAGAGTTCCTAGGTAAATGTATCTCTATTTCATATCCTTTAACTGGTTTTCACCCTGAACACTCTTCCATCTACCCTTTAAATATATGAACTTGTAGGTAGAGCACTGATTAAAGGTTAAGACTGAGAATAATAGTACATGCTCCATGACCCTTATGTGAGGTGTCTGCTTCCTCACAGTTCTTGGAGAACTCCAGTTAGCTCTCCAAGTTTCAGTTTCTTTCTCTGTTGATAGGATCTTTTTCTCAAGCTGTCTCCATTTCCTAGATGACTTGGTGTAGGCAACTCCTCAGTTCACTTCCTCTCTGTTTTAGAAGTGATGTTGATGCAGCATGGTGCCCAGCATAGACCCTGCCACTCTTAGCGCATGTCCTCCAGACATGATGTAACTGTGTGGGAAAGGAACACATTCATTTTGAACAGTCTCACTTACCTTCTTGATGTTCTTGATACACATACACAACTTTTTAAGGGAGTGCTTCTCCCTGAGTCTCGGGCTTCTTTACACATCATATAAACAAGAATTAGAAGCAGAAGTCCGTCTGCTAGTGAGCCCATATGCAGGATGCCTGTGCCAAGTATGTCAGGGAAGGCGATGTCATACCTAGAGCACCACTCCCTCAGACATAGATTTATGAAACATGCAGTTGCTCTGCTTCTCATGATAGGCTGCGTCACGTTATATGAACTAGCCTTGGCTCTCCACCAGAACGAGGAAATCCCAACTCCCTTTGAGCGAGGAAACACAATCAATCGTCGTCGTTTTATCTTTTCTTGAATTCCATACTTCAATACATTGACTCATAATTCATTTGAGGCTTATGGGAAGTTTTAAGTTTTAGATATGAAATATTCAATTCCAAGTAGATAAGGCAGAAGAAAAATTAACCTGACTCCTATAGCCCCCTAATTCAAGGCTAAAAGAGGGCCTTTCACATGGTCCAGAAACATCTGTTCCTGGAACAGTTCTATTTCTTGATCCAAGGCACCTGTGGTAGTTTAAATGTAATTGACCCCCCATAATCTCCTAAGGAATGGCGCTGTTAGGAGGAGTGGCTTTGGTGGAGTGGGTATGGCCTTGTTGGAGGAAGTGTGTCGCTGTGGGGGGTGGACTTTGAGGTTTCCTGTGCTCAGGGTACCACGCAGTGTCTCAGGTGCCTGCAACATGCAGGACTCTCAGTTACTTCAACAACACCATGCCTGCCCGCACTCTGCCAAGATGAGAATGGACTGAACCTCTGAAATAGTAAACAAGACGCCCCAATAAGATGTTTTCCTCATAAGAGCTGCCATGGCTATAGTTCTCTTCACAGCAACAGAAACCCTAACTGAGACAGCACCTGAAGCAGAGATAGTCTCCCTGTGGACTCAGAACCCAGAATGGATAAACTGAAGATTTTACATCTTTCTTCCAGATCACTAAACTGTAAAGGAAATATGACTCCAGAACAAAGATAGGAAGCTGTTGAAATAATTGCACACAGAATTTGGAGTTAATTTCATGCAACCAGAAGAATGAGCTAAGGTGGGCGGGGGGCAGGGAGGGAGGCAAAAATCTGGCCTGAAGTGAATGAGTGAGCCATGGCAAAAAGACAAATGTAGTGAGGGACTTGGTACAAGTGAGTGGAATTGTGAGCAGCATTCGCTCCCTGTCTCCCTAGCTTCACGATGTGGCGCCAGCAGCGCTTTACAAGGGACCAGAAGAAATGTGACTTAAACCTCAGTCCCTTTGAGCTTTCACAGCACAGCTTCAACTAACCTGTGCCAAATAAGTAGAGAAAGCTATGAAAATAAATACATAATAGTCCCAGCATTCTCCCTAAAATGGAACACAGGGTCTAACCAAATAGACCCTCCATCTAAAATGCACTTCAGAGATTATTTACGCCATTTTTTTTGGATAACTTTTCCTTCCAGGAACAGCAGATAATGGCGAATTCAGTGGGACATGGTAAGATGATTTCATCAGGAGCAATAAAGGGTAGAGTGGAAACTTGATTACATTCTGATTTATTCCGTTCATTCGCATTCTGGCCCATTTGTTCTGGCAAATGTACGTTCCTCGATTCAGAAATTTCTGTAAAGGTGATTTGGTTACAGAAAAAAAAAAAGGCATTATGTTTAGGTAGCACACTGCTCCAACTCCATTCTCTGCCGGGCTTCGTGTCATCTGTGAGGCTTTTCTGCTCTTGTACTATTGTGTTCCGAAGCTGAATTTTTTTTAACAAGAAAAAGATACAGGGGATGGGAGAAAGTTACAGCCCCAGTGGCGGTTGATTTGATTTATCGTTACTTAAAATAGTAAGCTGGCTGGCTGACAACCCCCAATATCCCCAAAGGTAATACATGATTTGATATTTTATCTGTATGTGTGAAAGAGGCATGAGTCCTTAATGCTTATCAGTCAGTCACCCTGGTGAGGATGGGAGTCTTCACCTCGCTACAGGAAGGGAGCTTCATTCCCATTGTCCTCAACATGGTAGAAGAGAAGGCCCCAGGGCTGCTACAGAGGGGAAGCCAAGGGGCATCCATTACTCCTTTAACAGCTATGGCTGTGCATAGAGAGTCAGGCTAGGGCTCTGGAAAAAGAGCCAAGGACTGACTGGCTCAGGGAAATCAACCCTGAGCAATCTTGTGTGGGTGACAAGTGCTTCTTGGGTGGGAAGTGCTCTATTCAAGAAAGACAATAGGAGATGGAAGAGGAAGACGTGTTCTCAGTGAGCCAGACAGGCTTCAGAAGCTAAGCACTGTCAGCAAAGAAAAAGTATGGAGACAGACAGAGAGTAGGAGAGAGGCCTGAGGGTGTGAATGGGGAGCAGGACCCACACTGTGCCAGGGCCCAAAAGCTACGGCCTAAAGGAGTAGGAAGCACTGTGACATTATTTCCCCTCTGAAGCATTTTAAACACAGCATTGAGTCATCAGTTTTTTCTTAAAATAATATTCTGATTATGTTATGTCCAACGTTCTGGATTTTTTTGGTGTTATTTCTAAGTCCTTTGAGGGGAAAAAATCTCATTATATGAGTCTCATGCCATGGCACAAATTCTCTCAAATTGGGAACTGACTTTATTATCTAATCTAGAGAAAGCCATTAGACTTTTATATGGAGACAGAAATTCATATTATAGTAAGTAAAGTTGTAAAAAGATAATCAATTTATAAAGAACTGCTTGTTACAGAAGCCTTTAAAAGCAGCCCTTTCTAGCGTTTTAATATTTATTCTGGAAAGTTTAAATGTAGTTTTGATAGGATAATAATGTACTCATTTGGCCAGCTTTCCTAATTTCCAATGCTGTAATTTTTCTCATCTGCTTTGTTTAATCTTAGGAATCCAATAAGCAATTTAAGAATAGAGATATAAAGACTCATTATTCTATATGGACCCACTAGAAAGTCAATAAGCAATCGACTCACTGAGCCCTCTGAGATATGATATTTTTAAATCAAGTAATGTGAAGGGGAAGAATTTATTGGAAGTTAGATCAGTTTAATTCAAGTTCCTTTGGATAGTGTGACAAAGATATGCTGGTACCATTGTCGTATCCTAACTCTGCCTGCAAGAGGAATTCCATGATCTGCTCGAATTATCAAAGCGAAGATAATCTCTCCCTTCTTCCAGGCTGTCTCTCTCCCCACACATATGTGCATATATATA
>NW_026067931.1:3489770-3558111 GCF_014885135.2 Alexandromys fortis | reverse complement strand
TAAAATGTTAGTAATACACACACACTCAGTTGAGCAAGGTACATCACATATTATTCCCCCTCCCCCACACAGAGTGCTAACCTTGGTGTTCACCGCAGTATGGCAAGGAATCATTCTGGGTCATCACTGGGTTTTTCTTCCAGAGGAGGTTGACAAGAAAGCCCTGTATTTTATTTGCAGTGGTATGGAACCCTTTGCTCAAGCCCAATGCCGCTCACACTGATGTTGCCATGGTTCTCAGAGTCTAAGATTTTTAAACCCACTTTCGTTGGGGCAAAGCAAAGCAATTGCTTTCTGAAGTTCTGAGGTCTTTTGGAGACACACTGAGGAAAGAAATGCAGATTCTATTACACATTTTCAGTTCCCTACCTGATTCTGGAAACTATTTCAGCATTTAAGTATTTGCAAGCAAAAGCAGAGCCTAGTGATATGCAATGTTCTTCAAAGCTCTCCTTTTGACATTAGTCCCCAAACGCAGGGCATGGACAGGCATTCTCTGACTTGGAAAATAAAAGCAAAATTGGTAAAAACAAAATAAAAAGACTTTGGTATTATGTTATCATATATATTTATTTTCATCTAGTTAGTGAACTTGTTTTATGAAATTACATATATTGTGATATGGATGTAATTGATGATAATTAAAATAATGACTGAAGAGCCACCAAGAACTACTGAACATCTGCATGTTTGCCAGATGCTGGTCAAGAAATTTACGTGTTTTGCATGTATTATTAATTTGTCCCGTACACCTCACAACATAGGTACTACTGCCTCTCCTTTACGAGCCAAGCAGTTATAATTCAAGAGGCTAAGGAGTGCACTCAAAGGTTCACATATTTCTTGTGCAAGGCTGAGTTTGCTGTGTCTCCCAAGTCCTCCAGAAGACCCGCTGCTCTTCCTCTGCATGTCCTGTGGGAATTGCTATGCTTTGGAAGCTATGGAACTTTTAACAAAGATAAACTTCCCTCTGTCAGCTCCAAAGTCTCAGAAGAGAACCAGGGAGGGAACTGCTAGCCTCATGACCCAAGCTTTGGGGATGCAATCTTCCATGAGGGGTCGGAGCAGGTGGCTCGGTCTTGAAATTGAGTAGAGAATAAAATCAACTTTAAAGACCAGTTACACTGTTGGCATTCAAACATGAGCTCTAAGTGGGTCTGCTGCTGACATGGAACCAAATGCATTATTTATACTTTAACCTTTCCCCTTCTATTTCTGTCCTAAGTCTAGGGCAGGTTCAAGGGCATAAATTAGTTTGAAAATGGGAAGCCTCAATTATGAGTTTGCTTTCTAGAAAAAAAAATGCTCTACTTAATTTGCTAGAATTTTTCTCTTTAGACTTTATTTATGACAATGAAAATTAATTGTCTCTCTTGTTGCTTTGGCACCTGTGTTGGTTAGCTTTATGTCAACTTGACACAAGCTAGAGTCATCTGAGAAGAAGGAATGCCACTTGAGAAAATGTCTCCATAAGATCTGGCTCTTGGCAAGCCTGTAGGTCATTTCCTAATTAGTGATTGATGTGGGAAGGTCCAGCCAACTGTGGGTGGGTAGTGCCACCACTGGGCTGGTAGTCCTAGGTGATATAAGAAAGCGGGTTGAGGAAGCCATGAGGAGCAAGCCAATAAGCAGCTCCCCTTCATGGCCTGTGCATCAGCTCCTGCATCCAGGTTCCTGCCCTGTTTGAGTTCCTGCACTGATGTTCTTCAATGATGAACAGTGATGTGAAAGTATAAGCCAAATAACCTCTTCCCTCCCTAAGTTGTTGATAGTCGTGGGGTTTTCCTAAGACAACACCTAAATATCTTTGAAAGCTTTCAAATTTTTCTGAACGTAATAGGTGTATATGTATTCATTTGTGTACAACTGATTGAACCACTCATTCAGGATTATGGATTATGTTACAATAACCCACTGTTTTACAGTTATGACTATTTCTGATCACACTGTTATAATGTGGTGTGCATCTTGGATCCTCTGAGACTTGGCCTGAGTTTTGTCATGGGGAGGCAGAGGACCAGCAGGAACCAGCTTTGGCCGGTGCTTCACCTTTCAGCACAGAATTGACCACCTCCAGCAGTACCTTCCAGGCCTCACTCTGGTGGGAGGGAGTCAATAGGGGCCTCCCACTCTTCTCAGCCAGAAGAAATGAAGGGTGAGGCTCCTGGATGGGAGGCAACTGATGTGGGATTCCCCTCTGTATGCTGTGATTACCATTAATGAATAAAGAAACTGCTTTGGACCTATAGAAGGGAAGAACTTAGTTATGTGGGGAAACTATGCTGAATGCTGGGAGGAAGGAGGCAGAGTCACAGATAAGACAAGAGGGGAGCCCACCAGAGACAGATGCTGGAACTATGGCAGGTAAGCCACAGCCACATGGCAATACACAGATTAATGGAGATGCGTTAAATTCAGATGTACAAATTAGCCAATAAGAAGCTAGAGCTAATGGGTCAAGCAGTGATTTAATTAATACAGTTTCTGTGTGATTATTTCAAGGCTGAGCAGCTGGGAACCAACAAGCGGCCTCTCCTCCAACAGGCATCTCTTAACATTCTTGACTCCTATCCTCTTAGGCTTTTGACAGCATTCCTTGTGCTCCAATGAAATGAGAATAGCTACAGAGAAGTCATTTCAAGTAGCCCAAACCCCAAACCTCTGCTAGGGAATCTGATGTAGTTTAGGTAAGTTTCCATGAGGGACAGGGGAGGTCATTTCTTTACCCACTCACATGCTTGTTCTGGATCAACCATTGTAAGTATGTGGATGTGATGTCTATTCAGGCAGGTGTGGTTGTTGCCCAGGAGGGACTTCTTGACTTTGGTCCTTTTAACAAAGCTATGATGCTACTAAGTGTGTGTTTGTGTAGCAGAACTTTGCAAATGACCTCTTCTGTGCTATTGACTCAGCTCTTGAATGTCCTTCACATTTTTCTCTGTGCTGGAGACCACACACACTAGGCAAGGAGTCCTCTACTTAGCTACAGCCTGACATTTAAATACATTCATATTGCCTTAAGCAGACTTTGTGTTGTGAGTATTTCTGCTACCTCTGATAAAACTTTGCACAAGCCTTCTAAGCAGAATTTCCTTCCAGTTTGGATACACAGGAGGAATTTGCTTGGAAATTATTTTCTCCCCTGTTTCTTTCCTTAATAATTTGTAATACAAGTTCTAACACGAAATTAAAATTCTTTTATAATTTCATTATCTGGGTAGTGGTTTTTGCAGTCTGCTGAGGATCCGATGGTGAAGTACAGCGCAGCGCACAAAATAATTCTTGTTTTAATACATTGCTATGGCTCTCCGAGGAGCTCGGCGCCGCTCAGTTCATCATTAGACTCTATATTACTCAGGTTTCCAAGTCTTTAATTCAAAATGAAAATTAAACAATATTCATTTTGCCAAGCAGTTCATAGAGACATTGGTTTTAAAAACCCTATATTTTTCAATTAGAAAGGCCATTGCTGGAGCCATATCTAGTTTTTCTAATTGTTTAGAACCCAAACACTGGAAGCCAGAAGACCTTTAGGGAGTGGACTCAGCCCCAGAGTACACATTACAGTCCGCACCATTACTGCTGATGGGCACTAGTTAAAACCTTATGAAACCACTAAGCACAGGATCAAAAAAAATCCACCCCTAGTGAGTTTTGAGGAGGTTCAAAAAGCGTTTTTAGCTTGTACATAAATTAAAAAACGAGCATTTTTAACTAGGCATAATTACAGTGTTTAGCCTGATTTAGTTCAGGCCGGTTTGCATTCACTTTTCATAAAGCCGCAGGGCACTGTGAAGAACCAGGCACCTCTGAAAAGTGGGACCACATTTCAGTCGTGTACGTTTGTGGAAGGTGCGGATTTAAGCGCGCTGGTACTCAGTTTACTCATTTGTGAAAAGGAGACAACCGCTTTGCTCCATAGGGTTCTCAGAAGGATGAGACAAAGCAGAGATGAAAGCCCTGAGCGTGCGACTTGGCAAGGAGTGGCTTCTACTACGATTTCCTTTTTTTTTTTTTTTTTTTTTTTTTTTTTAACCTACACGTTATTCAAAACGGGACGAAGCAGGAGAGCATGAAAGTGCAGCCCCCTGCATTTTGCTGCAGAAATCCAGACATTGGCTTTATAAAATCCCACCAAGCACTCTGAACTGATATTTCTATTGCATTAACAAAGGAGAAAAATGAGAGAATTTTTTTTTTCTTCTTTCTCCGGCCCATTACGTTTTTGATTCCTTTTTGTGTTCACTCCCTTGCAGTGTATTTAAGTGGGAATCACTTCAAGCTCTCGAATCACCCTCCAAAAGCTTTGCTAAATCCCACATTTTTGGTTTCACTCCCGAGACAGTACTGTGCCTCCTCCCTTTGAAGTCTTTGAAGCGTCCACATTGTAGGCGGAACCTGTCACGGAGCCCAAACTGGTGGTTTTCTCTGCACAAACCCATTTAAAGCTGGGACGGGCGAACTGAAGCGCACTGTGAGAAGGGGTGGCGTTCACTTCCCTTTCTTGACCCCCACCCCTCTCCGCTCTTAGTCTCTTCAAACGCTCCTGCCAGAGTCACAGACATATCAAAGGCTGCTCTTCTATGGCTGCAGTGACACTGTGCCTGGAAGTGACTGCTTCCCGGACCATCGCTGCTCACTGCCGCGGGGAGTGAACTCAAGAGGCACACTGCAGCGGTAACCTCAAGTTCCTTCACCTGAGAGAGGCCTGGATCAGAGGAAGAGAATGATGCAAGACATCCAGAACAAGCCCTTTAGACTCCTGACTTATGGAAGACTTATTATAATCTGATTATGAATTGTGTTTTTGTAGCTTTATAGATATCTACCTTTAAACATTACATAGAATTATTTGATTGTGTGTGTGTTGCTGGTAACAGAACCCAGGGCTTTACACATTCTCGACAAACCTTCCAGTATGGACCTCATCCCTCTTTGGTAGTCTTAAAGATGAATATTAGTAGTAACACGCCATAGGGTTTTGTGAAAGAAGAAAAAGTGGTTAAGTAGTGAAGTTAAGAGTAGCCTAACAACGGCCCTTTCCCAGTGACTAGCCGTGCAACATTAGATAGGAAGTCATTCAGTTACTCAGCTGCAGCATCAGTTAAGTGAGATCAGATAGAAGGTTTTTAAGTTTTTCCTCTTGTGATTTGTAGAGAATCATAGCCCTCGATGTAAAGAACATTAAACCTGAAATAAATTAATTCATATAAAGCACTCAGAACAGTGTAAAGAACACTAGGACCACTGCACTTGCTCTTAGTGTTACCATCGTTTCTGAAATGCGCATTGTTCTGCTTATGTTTTCAAAGATTCATTTTATTTTATTCAGTTATTCATTTTTATTTTTAGTCATTTGTATATGTGGGGGGAAGGTATGTGTACATATGTGGGGCCGCCCTCCGAGGCCAGAAGCATCAGATCCTCTGGAGCTGAAGTTATAAGAGTTTGTAAACTACCTGCTGTGGGTGCTGAGGACTGGACTAGAGAGACGGTGGCAGCTAAGCTCTTAGGCGATGAGCCATCTCTTTAGCCTCCAGTTCACACCTTTGTGATACCTCAGTTACACTGCTGTGTCATATAGTGTTGTTTAAATATGCTGTAATATAATTTTCTATTCTTACATTGATCGATATTCGTTTCTTCTAATGAGAGGCATCAATAATAAGAAGCATGGGTTTAAAAATATGTGTTGAATATATGCTGTGAAAGTATCTGCAGACGGACACACAGACAAGGAACTACAGACGATGAACACAATAAATCTTATTTCTATTGCTGGTGGGTGTGAAGTGGGGGTGAATGGCATCTTCTTGGTTACACTTTATGATCAGTCGGGCTCAGAGCCTTTTCTCCTGACCCTTGGTCGTTTCTGATTCCTCTTCAGTTCTGAGCCTCTGCCTGTCTTCTGCAGTGCTTTCCTCTTCTTAGTTATTTGAAGGGACTCTTTCAATAGTTAGGGTTAATACTTATGTCTAACTGTATCTATTGACTGTAAACATCTGCTCCGGGTGTGACTTGACTTTTAATTTTGACTACACCGAGTATTTTGAAAACATCCTATATTTCACAAATAGTTCACTTAGTGATTGTGTCTTTGAGGTTTGGACTTTATGTACTTTGTCTAGAAACTTCTTGTTTCAAGTGAGTAAAGGCATGTGACTATACTTTCTTTGGTAACCGTGAAAGTTCTGATTTGTATGAAATGGATTTTAGTTAGTTGGATTTGTTGATTGTTTAAAATATTTCTATAGTAGTCCCCTAGATCACCAACTATCTCAGGAATGACTTTTGTGTAGTCTGTGCAGTGGATGTGCAAGGCCAGAACTGCCATAACAAGGCCTAGGTAAGACTTCTCTAAGTTCTCTACTCTGCTTGATTCCTGCATGGATATTCCTTGAATTTAGGCCATGTTGCAAGGGAGCATTAAGTAGATCTTAAGATGTTAGGAAGGCCCTTTCACATTTTTCTTCTTAAAAGCATCCTGTCTACTCATGAGATTTTGCTCTTTTATACATCAAGCTCCACAAAGTTTCTGTTAGCATCTTACCACATGCCATGGTTATACAGGTCAACTTGGAAGGAGCCAATGCCTATATAATTCTATGCCCTCTACGTCGTAACTGATATACAATGGTTATCTCTTCAGGTAGTATTTTATACCTTCAGTTGTTCTCTGATAAGAATTACTTTAAAAAGTCACTAATTTTCACTATGATTTTTATTATGAAGAAACTAAATTTTTATTGTTTTTATCTTTTACTTTGTATTCAGCAAATATGCTCTATATTCACTGTACATTGTATTCTGATGTATAAGGACATTTTTGATACAAGTATAGATTGAACACTAAAAGTATTCCCTTCAAAATACTGTCACTTTCTTCTTTCTCTCTTTCCAATTAGCCCCCTTTCTTTTCCTGGACACTTCTGTTTCCATATTTATATCATGTATGCATACTACTTTTAACTTTCTATGTAAAGACTAGAACTCATATATAAAGAACCATATACAACATTTGTCTGGGTGATAATGGCTTACTTTATATTTATATGATTATCTCCAGTTGTGGATACTATTTTAAATGGAGGTTATCCCCACTTAAAAATTTTAATTTGTTTATGATGATGTACAATGGTACCATATTCTTATTTGACTTGGCTTTATTTAAAGTTTAATGAAAGAACATGGAATTAGTAAATATTGTCACAGTGTCAAATTCAAGCTATCACAGATTTTCCGAGGAATATAGAAAGAGAAGACAGCTCAGAAAGCAGAACTTTAAAGAGCATCATAGTCCTTTTGTACAGAGACAGATTTCATCAAATGTTATGTTGGCTCTAAGATTTGCTAAGATCATGAAGTCACAATTGGAAAGGAAAATATGAAGACATGTCAGTGAAGTACCAACATTCCATGGTAAATGAAATTAAACATTACAATGTATAACATGCACATAAATTTATGGAAAAATGTTTTATCATTTATTAAAGAAAAATAATTTGAAAGATATCTCTCACACACTTGCAAACTAAAAATTTTTCAAACTTACCATTACCAATTGAGAATTAAATTAAATTGAAGGTATTTAGTAAGATGGCAGATTTTATTTTTGTATATTAAAGTATTAACTAATTTAGATTCACATTTCATTGAACCTACAGTAAAGTTTTAAAGCTCTATTTAATCTTAGATCCCATTCATGTTTTGTGTTTGTGTCTTTCTTTGCTTTTCTTGTCTTTTTGTGCCTTTGAGGATGTATAGTATAACGCTGACCACACTAGAATAGGAAGTTTCTTGTCTTCTGCCTGAGGTCATATTAATACTAATGTTGCCACGTATTGTTGATTGGTGCTGATTTTCCGCTGATGTATTCAATAATGTTAAGGGCATTTCTGTTCAATGGAGTAACACATTTTTAACAGTTTTAAATCATGTGTTGAATTTTGCTCTTTGAGTCACCTGAGCTAATCGTTTAGTTTTTGTTTTAATTTGCCAATGTAGCATCTTTCACTGATGAATTATTTTCATATGTGTGTTATCTTTTGCTTCCCTTCATAATAGAATATGCCTGGGTCTTAAGAGGTAGGGGAAGGCTATGGCAGTGACTCAGAGAGAGGAAGGATACCTGCCTGTTTGGCCATGATCATGGTCATGTGATGGGAACATACTTCCAGGATGGGTCCATTGTCTTGGGAAGCAACAGCTCAGGATGCATGCATGCTTGTCTATTGCTTAATTAGATTTGTTTTATCTGGATTCTATCAAGTATAAGTTTCCAGACGAAGCATGTTTCATAACAATGATCTGCCCAATGAAAGATTTTTTCCCTTAGGGCTTCCTTGGAAGTTAAATTCTCCAGGTAAATTTTTAATTAATTCTATTTCTGAAAAGTTTGTTGAAATACTCAGTAGATGTATATTGTACAGATTAGCCTACTGTGAGTTACAAGGAATTAGACCTAAATATATTTGAAATGCATTCATTTTGAAACTGTTCAAATTGATGGAGTATTTTAGAATGCTAAACTGTCCTGTACTACATTGACTATTCTTTGACATGTGCATGGGGAATGAGATATTAGAGGCTGGGAAATGTCTGGCTATGAAAAAATAACAGTAGGAACACATTTAACCTCCCTAGCAGTGACTTTAGGAAATGAACTATTAGAAAAACAATTAGCCGTTTCTCCTCACTCATAACTCACATCCGTTTCTTGCCTTCAATGTTTCCTCTTCCTCCAGTACTTAGGCTTTTTTGTTCTTTTATTATATTGTATGTACATGTACATTTGTTTTATATTGTATGTATATGTACATTTGTTTGCATGTAAACATGTATTTGTCTAGATTCCAAATATTAGAGGGACCATGTAGGTTTTTTTTTTCTTTCTAAAATTTTTCAAAACATTAACCTCACTAAATATTTTGGTGTGTGACGTTTTTACTTGCAAATTTTTATGCTGAAGTTTATAATTATATTTGGGCTTTATAACTTTCTAAATGTCTGAGTTGAATCAATTATTTACTCCCTCTATTTTATATTCCTTGTCTGTGAAATGGGTACTTTACATTTCATGACGATTGGCTACATGAAAATATCTAAAACGCTTAGAGTCATTCCTGGCTAATTAAATGCATCTGGTAAGCAAATTTCTGAAGTTTTGGTTGTCTCTCATACTGCAGAAGCCCTTTTTACGGAGATGCATACTGGGATACAGAGACGCACGGTGGCTAAGGAACACCGCTGAGATCACAGGATGGACGCTGGAGACGGAAGGGTGTTAGAACACAGACCCAGAAGCAGGTGGCTTCCCGCCACTCCCCCACATGGGTAGCCATGCTGCTCCTTGTGACAGGAGGTGCCAGTTAATAGTAAAACATATCCATTCTGTAAGTGTGCAGGTGACTACGCTCACTATTAGTTTGCAATTTTCCTGGAAGGTGCAGCGTCAACAACACAAGGAATTTGGATTAAGTTTTCGCTTTAAGCAGGCTTAACCGGTTATAAATAGTGAATCATTTCAAGTAGCCTGTTCCCCATCTTTTCTGGGTGACGGAACATCACGGCTCTGATGCAACTCACTAAACTACGTGTGCAGATTCACCAGCCCAGGGCCAGGAGCTGCAGACAAAGAGCACAGATTGGGCCCCCTGCTCTGCCGTGACTCGCTGCAGCTGCTCTCTTCCTTTCTCTTGCTTCCCTGTCTGGCTTCTATCAGTATCCTTTGTCACTAAGCTCTACTCTCATTTTTCTTCGTGTCTCAATATTTGATAATCTATGCTACACTATACACAGTGCTTTTGAGTCCAATTTATTACTACACATTTCTAAATAATATTTATGTTGGCTTATAGAATAAAACATTAAAAATCAATAGGAATGTGTCCACCCTGCTCCAGTTTCCATGCTGGAAAGAGGCCCCAGGTGAGAGCAGCAATTGAGAAGCTTCTCTTCAGGGACTGGGAGTTTGCTTCCTGTTAGCTTGCACTGCCTGAGCATCACAGAGACCCTGGGCCCAAAGAGTCATTCAAAATCAGTTGCTGGAGAAACTGGATGTTGAATGGAGTGCAAGGAATGTTGGGGTTGCTCATAAACTGTTTTGCTCAGTAAACTATTCGAAACTTATAAATTCCTCAATGTGATAATAATTTTATTAGCCTAATAGCAAGTACACTGCATGTCATGCCACTTAGAAAGATTAGAAATGTTCTCACGACTTAATAAAGTGACTCAGTTTCTTTCAAGGTAGGAAGTCCCTCTGAGAACTGCAGAGAACACTGCCACAGGCTCAACATGACGCAGATGCACCAGGAGCGATCCAGGGGCCTGTTTACACATGTGTTTACATATGTAGGGTTGGTCCATCCTGTCTCAGTAAGCAAAGGTAAACACCATCATTTCAGTGACAATTTAATATGGTATATATGTATTTTAATCTTTATAAAAGCAGATATTCACATTGAGAAATGTAAGTTCTTTGTAATTTGTTTCCTGTTATAAATAACGCGTCTTCCAGCATAGCTCTGCAGGCGTCCTTATATGCGTGTATAATTTTTCTTTTCTTCTTCCTCTTTGTTTTGAGGTTACTGTTTCAGCAGCGGAGTCAGCAAAATGCATCATTCAAGGTGTCTCTGCGGATTACCTGGTTCAGAGTTTTCCTTAGCTTATCTTCCTATCAGCACTCAATAAGCCTCTCTCCTCCAGAGATTCATCCGTCTTTTAAGATCTTGCCAGCTGGATACGCTTGACATGCAATCTTCCCATTGTTTTAATTGTATTTCTTGATTACTTGTGAGGATCAATATATTTTGTTAGGCTCATTGATTATTCTGGCTTGGTTTTTGGATTGCCCACTCTTCTAATGGACTGCTTCCATTTCAGTTTAGTTTAGGGAAAACCACAATAGAAAGTGTCTGAGTGCCACTCAGATAAGGTTAGATTCTCCCTGTTGGCCGCAGACGCTGGCTTTGAGTGTTTTTATTTTCAGCATCCAGCATTTGTATCTCGGTGTGGAAGGGCAACACGGAGTCTTCCAGAGTGGCTTTGCCTGTGTGTGGATATGTGCAGGAGAGGGACAGATGGGTTCCAGCCAGAAGCTCTGACAAGCTTCCTTCACACCTGAGTGGGGCAGGGAGAGAACAATGACCTGGGGGGTGTCCACTGTGGGTGTTCCCCGGCCCCCATCTGCAGGCATGTGCAGCTGTGGATTCCCACCCAGTTTCCATTTCTTCCTCTTCTCTTGCCTCACTCCTCTGTCCTTTCAATTTCCCTTCAAAACACCCCCCAAACAATTTTCCTACCAATCCCTTTCTCATGATCAGACTTTGGGAATGCAATTTAGGACAAACACTTCACTCGTTTAGGGTATTTTTTTTCTGTGTCTAAAACTGGAAATACTTATCACAGTTGTTTTCATTATTTTCTTTTGAAAATGTGAGCATCGTTATATAGTTTGTCTATGGACTGATATTTTTCCTCTGTGCTTAACTCCTGTATTTCTTACATGTTTATTTGGTTTACTGCCTATATTATGAACATGTATTTCTCTTACTTTGTTTCCAATGGAAATCCATAGATTTTTCTCTATTTATGCTGCATTGACAGGGAGTTTCTTAGGTGAAAGTTTGCTGAGTTTTCATCAGATTTGAGAAATTGTCAGCTATTATCTCTTCAAGTAATTTTCTACCCCTTCACAATTCTCATCATATAACTTAGATTGCTTAATCCTGTTCTGCAGAGGCATGATGCCCTCTTGCCTTCAGGAATATCTTTTCTTTAAGCCATACTTCGTAGTTCATGCTTATGATTTCAGCATCACCTGGGCTCAGAAAGAGAACATACAATGAGCTTAAAGCTAGCCTGGGATACACATTGAGTCTTTTTCTATAGAATGAAACACACACTATCTTTCATACTTGATTTTGAAAAGTCTACATTACTTTAGGTTTCACAGTTCATTGATGTCTCTCTCTCTCTCTCTCTCTCTCTCTCTCTCTCTCTCTCTCTCTTTCTCTGTGTGTATGTGTGTGTGTGTGTAAAGGGTGTGTCTATGTGCACATACATGTGTGTAGATCAGAAGTTAACATTGGGTGTCTTTTTCAATTACTCTCTGTAAATGGAGACTGAGTTTTGATTTCCCAGCTGCCCAGACCTGAATAATCACACAGAAACTATATTAATTACAACACTGTTTGGCCAATGATTCAGGCATATATTCTGCCCCGCCATAGGCCCAAGCAGCTTTATTCATTAACCACTAAGAGCAGCAACACATATACAGAAGGACATCCCACATCAACTCTCCACCTTTTGGTGGGGACAAGCCCCTCGCTGAAACTCAGCTTATCTTGAATAGGATGACTGAGCAATGAGTTCCAACAATCGGCCTGTCTCTACCCAACTTCCCTTTCTTCCAATGTAGGTGGAGATGAATGCTGCTGTAGTGGCTTGTCTGTAGGTATTGAACTCAGGTCCTCATGCTTGTGAAACAGACATTTTACCAGCGAAGTCATCTCCTCAGCTTCTCTTTGATGTTTCCTGTTTCTACACAGTCTGCTAATTTTATCCCCCTTCATGTTAAATACTGCATTTTCACTCTTCAGACATTTTAATTACTGTTTGTTAGTATTTTTTAATTCTTTTTTATTTTGTTATACTTTTAATTTTAATTTTTGTGTTTTAAAAGTATTTTTGTTTCTTTTTTTGTTTGTTTGGTGGTTTTTTGAGACAGGGTTTCTCTGTGCAATAGCCATGGCTATCCTGAAACTAACTTTTGTAGACCAGGCTAGCCTCAAACTCATAGAGCTCAGCCTGCCTCTGCCTCCTTAGTGCTGGGATTAAAAGCATGCACCGACACCACCCACCAGATTTTTATTTCTCTTTGTCTGTTTTCACCTATCTTCTCTAACATATTAATCAACTTGTAAATTTTCTTGATGCCTATGTCATCTAGTTTTATCAGTCCTATAATTTCTATGTCAGTTTCCATTGGTGGCTTTTAATTATAGGTTTTGATGACATGTTTGTTCTCTTCTGAATGTCTTATAATATTCAGCAGTATCATAATTTGGATGTCAAACATTGTTAATTTTTATGGGATGATATGCCCTGTAAGGTTTACACTGTTGGTTTTTAAATTTGAAAAATAAATTATTTATCTAAAATTGCATTGTCTGTGGTATAGTTAAGTTTTGTGGACTGAATAGATTAGGTTTCCATTAGAGTACACAGCGGCCCAATCCAAAGCAGCCTGTTCTACGCTGGCTCTAATTTGGCCATCACCATGGCGACAATGAGAATTCCAGGACTTAGGTCTGTAGTAGGTGAAGACAAAACTACTTTTCACTCCGTGGTAGGAGTGCAGCTCCTTTTTGGAGTTCCTCTCTGTCCTTGAGCAGGTTTCTCACGTCCCTGCAGAGCAGTGCTCAGTCAAGCATCGTATGGGTCAGTGGAACTCTTGTTGTCCGCCTGCATCCTCTTTCCTCCTACTCTGCACAGCACATGATAGGTGCTTTGACTTTTCCAAGCTGTAATCTCTGTCTTCTCAGTTCAGTGAGCAACTGCCTCCTGTTCAGGTTTCTGCTCTGTGTTACAACCTGTGGACTCTGTGCAGCAACCTGGAGCTCTAAAGGGTGTTTTCTTCTCTCCCTTCTCTCAGAACCGCAGCCTTGTGCTCCCTTTAAAATGGAGTGAAACGCTTGTTTTATTCATATTGTCCTGCTTTCCAGTTGCTTACTATGGCAAGACAAATGCGGCTCTGGTTATTCTATGTTTTGCTAGGATCAATTGTCTTTGGTGACATTTGACACCCTTCTCTTCTTTAGTTCAACATTTTGGCCACTAGTAAGACAGAAGAAGAAAGGTCAGTAACTCATGAAGGGCCATAGGGGGGAGAAGAGATGGGGAAGTCTGAGCAGGGGTCAGCGGCTCATGAGGAGCTTACATGGGAGAATACATGCGGGAAATATGAGCAGGGATGGTTTCAAATAGAGGTTGTGTAGTGGCCCCCAATAGCGACTGTTCTTGGAATGACCACTGGACCTCATTACATTTGTACGTCCTGTCATTAGCCCACCACCTGTGCTTATTAAAGGTCTCTAGGTGACACCATCAACCTGGGAAGAGAGGGGCTGACGCATCCCTCGGGACTCCTTAAGAGATATTTGAATCTCAGGAATAGCCACTTCTGCTATTCTCTCAGCATCAAGTTAACGAGAAATTTTTTTTTTTTTGCTCTATTCCAAACATTTCATTTTCTGCCTCTCTTCACAAGTAAGAGATGTTACAGGTTGAAGAGCTTGGTAATGATCCCGTTCCACATCACTGAACTACCTCAGAGGGAACGAAAATGCTGCAAATTGCGATTACTTATCCAAAGAGTATATGGAGTTGTACAAATACATTTTCAGTACCTGGATGAATCTGTGGATACAATCATGACTTTAATCTCCTCTCTGGTCTCAGTAAGAAGTCTGCTGGCATGTCCTACATCACCCATACAACCAGGTGCCTGGAGACTGTGAAGACTATGACTTTGGGGGCTGACCCACTGGTAGAAAGAAAACATTATACAGTATTTTTCATCAAAAATTTAAAGTAACTCCTTTTAGAAATCACATATACAGAGGCATCTATAGAGCAGAAGCACATAGTTTAATAAATTCTGGAAGGAATATGTATGTTTCCATGACCTTGCCAACAAGTATGGCACTGAAAGGTCTGACAGGACCCAGGGCATGCCTTGGTCATTACTAACTGCTCCCTCTCCTACAAACTCTGAGTTGTGAGAAAACTGCATGCAAATTAAAAACATCATATCACAAACACTGCAGGTTTGAACAACAAAATCTACCTTACGTGTTTTGAAACCTTATTACATTAGCTTCTAGAATTAAAGCCATGGTGTGTGTTCAGTTCTGCAAGATTCATCTATCCTGTGCACAGTTTACTCTTTATAGCAGCTCATGATGCTGCGTCCCTGGCTGCCAGGGCTTCTTTGTTCATTTTACTGCCCCTGCATACTTGGGTTGTTTCATTTTGATCTTATAGGAAGAATGTTAGGATGAAAGCTTCTAAACATATGTCCAAAATGCTTTCTCCGGGGTAGATAGCTAGTTATCTAAAGTGTATGCTATGATTGGACTGTGCTTGTTTTAATTTGTATTCCCAGTTAACTGCCATGGCCAAAAGCCTTTTAATATGTTTGTTGGCATTTGGCACTCCTATATTAACGTGCATTTTCAAATGTATTGCTATTTCAGAGTTGTGTGTGCATTTGGAGTATAAGCCTTTGCCTGAATGGTAGGTTGAGATTCTTTCTAGTCTATATACTGTAATATTTCCTCTCTTATTTTGTGTGTATGTATGAGTGTGTGTGTGTGTGAGTGTGTGTGTGTGTGTGTGTGTGTGTTTGATATATCGAAATTCCTTGTACTCTGTGGTTAAACCTTTCAATCTTGTCTATAATGATTGGAGAGTCTTGTCACTAGACACTTTTTCTACCCTAAAGTTTTACAGATATTCTATTATTATAACAATGCTTAACAGCCTTGCCTTTCATTTTATGTCTTTATTCCACTTGGGGTTGATTTTTGTGTGTGGTCTGAAATCACGGTCTAATTTAGTATTTTTCCCATATGAGCATGAAACTGCCCTAATTTCATTTTTTTTTAAAAGTCAGACTTACAGGTTGTCAAATTGCTTTCCAAATATCTGTGTTTACTCATGGAATAGTGCTATGTCCAGTCTCCCGAAGAGAAGCGATAGCAGGTGTTGTTAATGTAGAAACCACCCTTGGCTGAGGTGCTGAGACTAAGTGATAGATAGTGGAGTGCTTGGCCTTCAGTGAGGCTCAGGGAATATCATGAAAGTGGAGGCAGAAGGAACGTAAGAGTAAGAAGATGAGCTATGAGCCACGAAATGGTGCAGCATGACACGGCCCTTGCATTCAGGAACTCATCACATCAGTTGCTTCTCTGCACAACATCATCACAAACTTGGGCCATCAGCACTTAAGCCTGGGTGGGGGAGGGGTCCATGAAGGCTCACCTCTCATATATACATCACACATACAACCACGAGCATCGAGGGACTTTTGGCAGTGAATGGCTGTTGCTAGAGAGAGTATCGTTTTCTTCAGTAGTTTAACCACTGATAAGTTGCCCTTACTCCTGTGTAACCTCTTACCCAGAGAGACCTAAAGGTGAAATGGAGACTTGTTTTAAGGGTTTCCTCAAGAGAAGGAGGGACAGTATTCTAGTCACTCTTCTGTTGCTATGAGGAGACACCATGACCAAGACAATTCTTTTAAAAGTATGTATTTAACTGGGGGCTTTCTTACAACTTCTGAGGTTTCCATTATTCTCATGGTGGTGAGTATGGCAGAATGCATGGCACTGGAGCTATAGCTGAGCTCCTGATCCAGAGAGAGAGAGAGAGAGAGAGAGAGAGAGAGAGAGAGAGAGAGAGACTATTTGCCTTTGATGGCATATTTAAAGAGACCTCCTCTGCCTCAATCTTTGACCAAGCCTCCTGGCCATTCAGTGTTTTGATCACAGTTTCCATCTGAGCATCATAACTCTGGCCTCAGATCCGTCCTGCTTATTATCTATTGAAATACCTACTGCCTGAAGTTAATTTACATTGGCAACGATGACTTCTGATTAAGACGTATTTTTGTTGGTTTATTGGAAAAGATATTAATCTAGATCTTATTCTCTTTCTCTGATGACAATCCTCTGATCTTCCTAGCCTCAAACTTTAGGTAAAAAGTAACCCCTGAATAAACATTTGTTGTATTTGTCATTATAAACTTGTTTGTATGATAGCTGTACATTTCATAAGCTAAATATAACTGGTAGGAGCAGACATTAAAATAAAGGCTTTCTCCAAGCAACCCACAGTCTACTTTTCCTTTTGCTTTTTAACTCTCTCTCTCTAATCCTTCCAAACAGTGTCACCCTCTGATGAATAAGCACTCAAGTATATGACCCTATGGGGTTTATTCTCATTCAAACCTCCACGGGCACTAAAGAAGAAGGATGGGAAGCAGGGCAGTGGTGGTACAAGCCTTAATCCCAGCATTTGGGAGGCAGAGGCAGGCGGATCTCTGTGAGTTCAAGGCCAGCCTGGTATACAAGAGCTAGTTCCAGGACAGGCTCCAAAGCTTCAGAGAAACCCTATCTCAAAAATAACATCAACCTCCCCCCCAAAAAAAACAACAACAACAACAACAAAGGATGGTGGTATATTTCCCACTTCTCTTTACTTGTAGATATGTGTTTATGCTTACATCACATCTTCTTTGTGCATACTTCAAGTGAAAGATGCATACAGGAAGCATTTTATACTTTCCTGGTAAAACATTTAATCACATACATTGGTTCCATCTCTAGTAAACTAAAATTGACGTCCAGTAAGACTATTATTTATCTTGCTATCTACTGTCTCCCAGTGTTAATAAAGGTACATCTAGCTTCTTCCTCTTGGTGTCTACATTCTGTCCCTGGTTCTGTCATCTTCTTTTCAAAGCTTAAAGATTTTCAAGAGCGTATAGTTAGAGTGTGAAGTAGTTTATTTACCACATTCTAAAGCATTTAGTTGATGTATATTTTATTTATATAACATTCATGCTCATATTTTATATGATTCATGAAATATTTGCACTTATGGTATTTGTTGGAGTACATATTCCACTTTTTATTTTGTGCCTTCCATTTATATCCTTGCTGAATGTTTCACTTGTTTACTTTCTTTCTCAAACTAATTTTCTATTCTTCCCATGTCTTCCCATAACTGTTTGAAATTTATGTACTCTGTTTCTTTTCTGTTAAGTGATTATTCTAGTAATTAAAAATGCATTCTTGACTTCCCAATGTTTAAATTTAATTGCGTACTAAATTGAATTGTATGCTAAATTTAATTGTAAACAAAGCAACTTAAACTACTCTAATTCCATTTCCTCTTCTGACGCACATGACAGTTTTGTATTTTGGCTTTAGCCCTTTTATCTTTAGTAAGATGATTTCTGCACTCAGGGTCCTCTTTGTTCTTGCTTCTCAGAGGCAGCGTCTGTGCTTGCCTTCCTTATATGTGAAGTGCTTGCTTTAGAACTTCCTTCAGCGCCCATGTGCTAGCAATTTATTCTCTCACTGTTTTCATATGCAATTGTCACTGCTTTGCCAATGCGTGTGAAAGGTGCAGAACGGTGGGTGCCAGAACAGACATCAGTCCAATCTCCCATGGGTTCCACTGTTGCTCTGTGGCAACTGGGTGCCAGAGTTGTCAGATGCGCAATTCTAGGTTGCAAGGTGATCTTTAGTCTCTGAATGCTGACAAGACTTACTGTTTGGCTTTAACATGAACTTCACTGTGATGTGTACGTAGATGACTATTTCTCAAAGGTATCTTGCTGACAATGTGTTGATTTTCATTGATATGTAGTATAGTACTCTCTCTCTGTCTCTCTCTCTGTCTCTGTCTCTCTCTCTCTGTATGTGTGCATCCAGAAGCAAGAGAGCAAGAGGATAACCTCTGGTGTTCCTCGAAATCTGTGCACTTTTTTTTTGACAGGCTTCTCGCTGGTCTGGGATTTGCTAAGACTGCTGCTGAGCCCTAAGTGTCCCTGATAGCATTAGATCAACTTCTAGAACCTGCGGGAAGATATTCTTTGGGCATTGTTGTCTTGAAATAGAAAAGTTATAGCTGAGCTTCTACCTGAGGAGGACAACACATAAGCCCTAGTCTTCCCAAGGATATAAGCAGTTAATGGTTTTTGAGGGAAGACTGTTTTTCAGTAGGACTCATGTTCCTGTAGGTAACCCTCACCTATGCTCCTATAAGAAGCCCCTATAAAGTATGTTGATTTATCTACACCTAGCAGAATTGTTATTTTTGGTCTATCACTGGTACCCTGGCTAAGATGAATAGGTATTACAGGCGTTTGCTCACATATTTCCAGGAAAGTGTAATACATAAGCACTTGGTTTTTTTATTTTGTTTTCTTTGTTTTTGTTTTTTGAGACAGGGTCTCTTCATGTAACAGTCCTGACTATACTGGATGTTGCTTTGTAGACCAGGCTGGCTTCAATAACAGAGGTCTGCCTGCCTCTGCCTCCCAAGTGCTGGGATCAAAGGTGTGCACCACCACCTCCCAACAGAAGCACTTTTAACATTAAATGACATAGGCAGGCCATCTGACTAAAGGACAAGTAGCCCAAGCAAGACAGTGATGAAACACATAACAATTAAGTGTTGTTTTGCTTAGTCTACAAAAAATAGTTTACGTGAAAGTATCACCTATTACTGAGATCTAAGCTCATGTCCTCTAGAAGGTATGTGTGAGCCATTACTAGATGAGCTATTTATCCATCCCCAGTTATTCTGTGTCTTAGTTAGGATTTTTTGCATTGATAAAGCTCCATGACCAAAAGCAACTTGGGAAAGAAAGGGTTTATTTTGTCTTACAGTTTAAGTCTATAATCCAGGGATGGGGCAAGAACTCAAATCAGGTACCTGGTGGCAGGAACGGATGCTCTGGCAATGGAGGAGTGCTGTCTCCTGACTTCTTCCTCATGGCTTGCCTTTTCTTTATCATCTAGGACCACCAGGTCAGGGGTAGCACTTCCCACACTGAACTGGGCTTACCAACAACCACCAGTCCAGGGGTGGCACTTCCCACAGTGAGCTGGGCCCTCCCACTTCAATAATTCATCAAGAAAATACACCCCAGACCTGCCCACCAGCCAATCTGTTAAGAACATTTTCTCATTTGAGGTCTCTTCTTCCTAATTGACTCTAGCTTGTGTCAAGCTGACATAAAACTAGCTTGCACTATTACCCTCTTCTCTACCTGATACCCAAACACACCGCTATTCAATGAGAACTGTTCCTTTTGCATTTTTCCCTACGATGGCACGGTAATATGACTATCACTACATAAAACAGTCTAACTTTTAGAAGTCCCACAGTCTTTAAAAATTCAAACACTTTAAAAGTTCAGTCCCTTTAAACTAGCCAAAGCCTCTCTAAAATACAGACTCTCCACAACTCCAAAGTCTCTTTAAAATTTCAAAGCCTTTCAACTGTGGGCGCCTATAAAAAATATGTTAAGTACTTTCTTATTCCAGCAAGAACTAGGACACAGCCACAATCTGAACAAAGTCAAACCAGACTCCCACAGTGGGAACAACTCAGTGTCCAGTGCCTGAGATTCACTCACAATATTCTGGTCTCCACAGGGCTGTGACAGGCTCACTTTTCTGGTTCTACCACACATAGCGCAAGCAGCTTTTCTCCTAGAGTAAGGAGGCCTGCTCTACTTCAGGGGTATTGTCATCCTTGCTGGTCATCCCATGGGCACCCCTACAATGTTGAGCTACCCTGCTCCAGCTGGGCTGCATCTTCACCAAGAGCCTGTCTTAGGCTCTCTTCACGGACTCCAACCCTGCCACATGGTGCCAAGCCTCCGATTCTCTCTATTCTCCCTTCAGTTCTGGAGTTTCCAGATTAACTTGAGCTGCACCTTCAACAATGGCTTTTACTGGCCTCTCAGGATGCTAAACTTCAGCTGTTCTCCATGACCCTTTGGATCTTGAAAATCAATAGCAACTAGATGACTCTGACATTATCATGTTCAGCTACCTGGGTGAGATATAGTCCCTTCTAGAACATGGGTTCTGTGTGCTGACCCTGAGAATTTACTCTCGGAAGATTTTACCTCAAAGATGCTGGTCTTTTCTTAAACACTATTAATTTCTCAGCCTCACATGACTGGCGCCTATTGTCCCGGCAAAGCAATGATTCATCTTAGTGGTTCTGGTTTCTTGTTAATCAGAGCCAGCCAGCCCTTGAGCACCAGCGAACCATAACCACAGATTCTTAGTTCACAATATCACATAAATATTCCTGGTAAAGACTTTGCTTCCCTTGAAAGTTCACAATCCAAGTCTTCATCATTTGCACTGCTCACAGAATTAGCACTGTGAATACCAGGGCTATTCCAGCTAAAAGTTCCAAAGCCCTTCCACATTCCTCCTCAAAACATATGCCCAGATCTGTCAAGGAAACATCTGACTCCTGGTACCAATTTCTGTCTTAGTTAGGGTTTCTATTGTTGTGATAAAGCATCATGAGGAAAAAATAACATAACTTGAGTTCACTTCATTTTATAGCGAGAGTTCATCATTCCAGGATGTCAGGGCAGGAACTTAGCAGGATCCTAGGGGAGGAACTGGAGCAGGAGTTTTGCTGACTTCCTTGCTCTCCATGGCTTGCTCAGCTCCTCTTATAGCACCCAAGATCACCTTCCCAGGGGTAGCACCATCCACAGTAGACTGGGGTCTTCCAGAACATTTATTATCAGTCAAGAAAGTGTACCATGGACCCATCCACTGAGGGTACTTTCTCATTTGAGGTTATCCGCCTTAAAATGACTCTTGCTTGTGTCAAGTTGACATAGAATTAGCTAGTACATTTGTTTTATAATAAACTACTCCCAAATTCACTAGCTTAAAGCAGAAACTGTATATTATTTTACAATTTCTGAAAGTCAGAAATCTAAGATTGGCTTCGTTGGGCCACTGTGGTAAAGGGTGTCACACAGGGGTGCAGGCAAGCAGTTGAACAGGGACACCTTCATTTACATTTCATCTTGGGCTGAGAGAACTCAGTCTTGGTTGCAGGCGGAAGGTGTCTGGTTCAAGGGTTGGCAGATTTGCCATGAGGTTTAGTTCTGCCATAGCTAAGGGCAGTCTGTACTCATTGCCTAGCTATAACTCTGAAATAGCAAGTGGCTGCTCAGCGTTGGTTGGCCAATGAATGGAGACAAATTTGTAAAACTTATAAAAGAGACAAAGAACATTTTTAACTTTTTATTAGTTTGGTTTGTCGCTCTTAGGTTATTAATATTCATCTTAGAAAACCTTACTGTGATTGCACACTGGAAATACTAATGATAAGAGACAGGTTTCTTAGGAATTACTTTTCATAAAAAATACATACATTGCCTCCCTTGCTTCTGCCTTATCCCTAGTATGCAGCGATGAAAGGCCAGTCAAATGTTCTACATGAGTAACCAGACACTCTAGAGCTGAGAAATGAGGCAAAAACAAATTTTGCCGGCAGTAGTTTCTCTTCTTTTAGAGACATCTCCTAGGAAACGTAATGAACTCAAGACCCAATCCAAACTTTTTGGTATATGTAAATAAAACGTCTCCGGGGGGCCAGAGAGCCCTGTGTATCTCCAACTGCCTTGGAGCTCTGGAGTTCTGGTCTTTGTCTCTTTTGACATGTAAATATTCAGAAAGTCAGCTCTGCAGTTGCCCTCAGCACTAACTTAGGTGCTCATCCATCCAGTGACCGAGCTGCTTGGCTTTCTAGAGATAAGGACATGTTTCTTATCATGCGCATCAGAGCAATTTGGAGACGTGCTGCTGCAGATAATTTTTACGCATGGGGAAACATTTCTGTGAGACGGGAAATCAAACATTTCCTCTGGAGACTTGCTTGCAAACCTCACTGGGACAATGAGTTTCTTCCCTTGTGGCATCTTTCTCCCTGCCTGAAGAATGACTTCTCTCCTGCATTGGCTTAAAATATGTGCTTTGCAATAGGTACTGTTCCTCTCCCTCCACAGTTTCGTGTGCCTGTGTGTGTGTGTGTGTGTGTGTGTGTGTGTGTGTGTGTGTGTGTGTGAAGAGTTTACCCTTTTCTAATGGTAAATGGCAATGAAATATTTTTTTCCTTCTGGAATTTGTAGAGAGAATGGAATGCTCACAGCAACACCAGAAAGTACTTTTTGTGGCCAAAGACATGTTTGGTTTTCTTGAATTCCAAGTCAGTCACAGTGTAAACAGTTTCCTTCCTAAAATGCTAACTGTCCATTACCTATAATTCCAGAATCTCATTGCATTTGTTAACTTTTGCTGGAACAGTGGGATGCCGTGTAACAAGCAAGACCAGAGCACTTACTGGCTTATAAATTAAACAAATGTTTAATGCCTAGAATTTGGTTGGCGTTCTGTTCATTTCCTTTCAAACAAACACAAGGTACACAGCCATCTTGGAAGAGCGATGCTCAGCTGAGGAGTTCTAGGCCAATATGGCCTAGTGGCATGTCTGTGGGGGGCATTTTCTTAATTATTGATCGATCTGAGAGGGCCTGCTCCACTGTGGGGAAAGCCATTGCTTGGCAGGTAGGTCTGGATTATGTTAAAAAAAAAAAAAGCAGGTTGAGTAAGTCAAGTAGAGCCAGTCAGTAAGTAGTGTTCCTCTGTGGCCTCTGTTTCAGTCTTTGCCTCCATCTTCCTCCCTTGCATTCCTGCCCTGACTTCCCACCACGATGAACTATCGGCTATAATTTTAGACGACTGCTGCCCTCTCCAAGTTCCTCTTGGTCAAGGTGTTTGTCAGAGCCAGAAAGAGGACTAGGATGACTCTTGAGTTTGGCTGGGGTCATCTGAGCTTGGTTCCAGCCTGAGGTTAGGTTTAGTATCCTCCATATAGTTTCTTGTTCTAGAAAGAGTTAACTACTTGTGACATGTTATGCTTGTGGCAGACCACAGAGAAACAAATGCAGAAACAGACAAGAACAACGTTTCTTAAAGTCTTGCCACAAAATACCACACTGTCAAGCTTCTCTGCTTTGACTGGGCAGAGAAGGCATCTCCTGAAGAAAAGCGCTCTCCCCCCACCACAGGAAGTAATTGAGTCAAGTAAAGAACATCTAAAAAACTGCTTGTTCCATACTAAGGTATGTCAGGTTAAGGCATATTAGAGGTCTTCTAACACAAGACCACAGGAGGCATCTGGAATTGGACTTTTCTGTTTACAATACATGACAGAGAAATATGAGAAAGGTGACTAGGAATTCTCCATGGGCGTGTTTTCCCTTCCTCAGAGCAATGCTCTCCATGGAAAGCATTTGTCTGACGGGGCATGTGTTTCCCAGTCTTATTTTATTCCAGGTGCAGCTATGTGGTTGATTTTCACAAAGTAGCCTGAGCACAAATGAACAACACCTTCGTTTTGCAATGTGGAAGTGTCTGCTCTCCTTGTCCTAGCCAGAAGCGGAGGATCATGAGAACCCAGAAGGAGATGGGCTCTCTTACAAACAAGAGATGAACAGGCTCTCTTCAGGGAGTGGATAGACAAGAAGGGCTTGTTTCCATCCATTCATTTGAATCAGAAATGTATTGGAAGTCATTCAGACCTTGATCTTGGTCTCTGAATGCGTGATAGAGATAACAGCGGTTTTGTGGCATTATACATGAGATGCAGGTACAGGAATGGCTTATAATTCATGTACAATGAAAGTCTACTTATTTCTGTCTAGGTCAGGTTAGGGATCCAGCTTCTGAGAACAGGATGCTCCCAGGACTAGACAGAGAGTGGAAGCCTTAAAGTCTAGAAATAATCGAAGACGGCATTTTTGCAATGAGAATGGGATGAGGAGAATGAAGTTTGAAGGACAGAGATCTAGATCTAGTTGTATACATCCATAGGACTTTTAAATGACAAAAGCCAGAACTTACCCTGGAAGCATCTTACTTGAAAAAAATTTAAGCAGAAATTCTGTCCTTTCCTTTCCAGATTCCCAAGACACTAAATAACGGTAAAAGGAAGCCATCCATGTTTGTGAGCAATCTTGTTGACCTTGTTTTGGCTTTGAGCATCATAAAAGAAAGCAAGAAAGATAACATGCCTTTGTAAATTTAAAAAAGACAGTCATAGGCTAACACTCGGGCAAAGTCTGAGAGTAGCAGCTCAGACCTATGTTAACACAGCCATTGGCTCTGGCTCTGGCTCTAAGAGGAAGCCCATGCCTGCTTCCTGAAGACAGCCCTGTTTTGAGGCTCCAGACCACATAGTGTGACCCATTTATTAAAGGCAGATGGGAGCCACAGGCCTCTTTTTGCCAGGGAGGCTCTTAGACACAAGAAGGACTGAGTTCTACTTGGAGATCAATTAGGCAAAGTTAAAAATTCCTTTGAGAGACCATATGGACTCTTTGAACCATATCCAAATATCTAAGGCTCTCCAGCATTAAGGCTGTTTAGTGCTGTCTTTCCCATTGTCTTTGTCTCCATTTGGTCTTTCCTTATTTCTGTCAGTTATCACGCCATAAGTTAGACTTTCTGAAACAATTCTTTATTTTGTTTCATCTGGGAGAACTGCTTCTCAGTGTAGGCTGCAAAGGCTACGTGTATGGTGTGTGTGTGTGTGTGTGTGTGTGTGTGTGTGTGTGTGTGTGTGGTGGGGGAGGGCTGTGCTTTCATTCCAATTCTAGAACTCTCCGAATGATGAGCCAAAGCTAAACAGCAGGAGTTTACTAAAAAAAGACTCAATGAAATGAGTTTCCAAGCACAGTTGTAGAGGGCATTCCTCATTTTACTTATGGTAAAACTGGGTCAGATCTGAGCGAGCTTCTCATGCAATTTTGGAGGTCTCTTAAGGATGTAAATTCAGAACTTATACTTCTGCTTTATCCTAACCTAGTGGTCACGAGTCCTTAAGCAGCTCACTAGGTATGATGACGTCATATATCGATCTGTGGAAGTAGAAGAAAAGTTAAGTTAAAAAGTTCTTACCTCTTGAGTCCATTTCTGAATAGCATATACTGGAGTCAACATCTTCTGAATTGTTAGTGATAATCATTAAAAAAATTGTCTTAAAGATTTCAATGTAAAAGATACCATTTGAACATAAGCCACAGGCTGTAATGAAGTCTGTCACATAATGCTTTTTATGTGTGATATTTATGTAAAAGTAGAATAAAGTGGCTAAGGAGGAAATGAGCTTCCTACTCGGCCATTTAAAGGGCTTGGGTTTTACTGCCTTGACTGAATATTTACATTTACATTTCTTTGGGAAAGGACACTTGTTTAGAAGACAAGAAAAATTCATTTTAGAATGTGAGAGTTCTCTGAAGACCTACCCCCCCCCCCTTTCCCTAGTGACCCTTGGTCCTCACATCCATTTCCCGTTCAGTGGTGAATTATCTTTTACTGTTGTGGCACTAAAACAGACATATTGGGAATCACCCTGATTAAAGAGGGGCAATTGGGACAAATCTCACCTCAAGGTTTTGGAACGCAGTTTTAGGAACCTATGAGTACAGATTTGTATCTTCTGTTGACTCCTCGGGCGACACAATTTAGTATACCCATAAACCGAATACTGGGCACCAGGAACCAGTTATCTACCAACAGTCAGTTATTGGCACTTGCAGTCCTTGTCGGAACAAAGCAGAAATAAACCATGATGTGAAAGATGATGGACAATTGCTATCCTGATGACCACAGAGGCACAGGAGTCTTTCAAGGTTATGGCTCCACAGAACGAGTCCAGGGAGCCTTTAGATAAAATTACCCATAGTTTTGCTTTCTGTCAATCTCGGGGGCTTTATAATGACTGAAGTTGGAAGGAACAGATATTAATGGTGATTAGGATGACACTGGATTGAATGTTTGAAAGAATCACTTGAGTGGAGGAGACCAAGGGCGTTGAGGAGCAACCGTGTACCGGCAAAATAAACATGTGGAGAGAGGGCTGGCTTTGTGCTAACAGAAATCTCTAGCTATTGATCAGTGTGCTAGTTGTAAATTTCTTAGCTGATTACAATCAGCATGGCTTTCCCCAAAGGACAATAATGGCTTCAATTGAAAAGTCTATAAACAAGTTGGTTTGGACGTTTAAACATGGCTCTCAGCTATGCAAATAATGAAGTTATGTCTTTCAAAAACCAAACCGAGTGAGCCATTATCCTTCCCTTTGCGGCCTTATTTTCTCAGCTGTTTGGCTCACACCACAGACACTTAGAGCCAAGTTTTGTTGTTGAAATCTTTTTTGTTATCCTACAAAGGAAATTAATTTTGTTTTTTTTTTTCATTGTCTCCTGTCAAGCTCTTCTTAAGATAAGGATGATACTATGTAAGATTTCCTTTTGTCACGTGAGACTAATTGATCTCATTCATTACGTTAAAACCTATATGGGCTATGAGACCGACAAGATAATGCATTTTGAACACTGGTGTAATTGCTAATGGGAGCTAATGTGGGTAAACGGCCTGTACCTCCAGCGTTCCGTCATGATGGATAGGCTGTACTTTAGTGCAGGGAAAGCTGGAAGAAGCTACGGCATCAGTGAGCGGCGCACTCAGAGATGAAGAGAAAGAAGATGGAATAAAACTTAAATGAAATACTTCATTTTACGGTTACCTTTTCTGAAGCGTAGTGTTTTTTCCAACATGTTGAGTTGGAATAAATTGCTAGCTCATGACCACACTGCTTTTAATGGCCTTTGCATCATTTGGAAGCATATTTGTTTTGAGCATAGTATTTCCAAGGGAATGCTGTTCCAGCGGAGTCAAGGTCCAGAGAAACCGATGGCTTACAACTTATAATTGAAAGGATTTACACTCCACTGTGCAGTGACAAACCTTGGATACCAATTTTAAAATAGTGGGAGGTTTGTATACTCAACCAGACAGAGAAACAGATGCAGGAGTTTCTATGCCTAAATGTTAAAAAAAAAAAAATGTATGTGTGAGGATTGACAAGGGACGCCAGAGTGAGAAGTGTTTGTGTTCAATATGGGGAATGAATATTCAGATAAGTTTGTGAGTGTTAGCAATCTCCTTCGATAGCCAGAAAGACAAAACAAAACAAAACAAAACAACAACAACAAAACACTGGCCATTTTACATGTAGTAACAATTGATTATTTAAATATAAAAGTAGGACCCAGAGGTGTGATCTCCATAGACAACATGAGCCAACCTTTGTGGGCACAGAATCCCAACCTTGGGGATTATTTGGATTTAATGACTTATCTGTGCATTTTAATGGAGGGAACTGCAGGGTCTGGGCAAGATTCCATGTCTGGAAAATATCAATGTCCTAGTTTTGTTCCTGTTGTGGTGTAATGTGTCTGGGCTAAAGCAACTCAGGAAAGAGAAAAGAATTATTTTAGCTCACAGCTCCAAGTCACAGTCCTTGGTACCAGTGAAATCAAGGGTCCAGCTTGAAACAGCTCGTCATTTTACACCCACAGTCGAAAGCAGAGGCAGAAATGTACGCCGACCTTTTTCAGCCAGCCTGCTTGCACTGTTCTTTTATCATTCAGTACCCAGACCCAAAGAATGAAACCAGTCACTTTGAGGGTGGGTCTCCCCATACCAATAAGCATGCCGCAGCTAACATGATCTGGAAAATTCTCACTCATCCTCATTTCCCAGGTAATTCTTGGTTTTGTCACCTTAAAAGTTAAATGTGACCGTCACAGATAGAGTGAATTCCACATTGAAGGTGAAGCTAAGATTATCTTGTGGATATTGTGATTTAACTTTCTAACTTGTAGATCTTATTATCTAAAGTAAGTTCGTTTTATTGTTTTTATTGAGTTATATATTTTCCTCCCTCCCCTTCCTCCCCTCCCCTCTCCCCTTCTACTTGCTCCCAAGAGAGGTAAGCCAAAGTAGATGCTTAGGTTATTGCTGGTCAGGATAGATTCTTCCCCCAAGGTTTCAGAGTACCACTGAGAGCAGGCCACCTATAGGCAGTCTTTCAATCCTTCTGAGGGGGCTCCGGGAGGCTACTAAATGATACTGTAAATCTTGGCTTTTGGTGGAGGCCACAAGTGTTGGCAATGCTAGAGAAAGGAGACATCTACCAAGGAGAACTACATACATGGCGTGAAACCAGCACAAGAGAGACAACTACGTCTCAGACACCAAAGCTGGTAGGACAATGCCACCTAAATCCTTTGATATAAGCCCCAGTTAACGAACATGGGGCTACCAGATTCGATGTTTGTCCTGTTGAGTTTTAGTTTTGCTGCGGTACAATATTTCCCCACTAAGTCACAGTTCCTCCCTTTAGCATAGTAATATGTATTCTGTGCCCTTATGCATGTGAAGTATTTAATTTAAGTTTATTTTACAGGGTATCATAATTAATGGATTGTCTTGGGTCCCAGAGGAGACGTTGGACTTTTAAACAGTGCCGAGATTGTAGAAGACCATGGGGACTTCTGAAATTGGACTAAATGCATTTTGAAGCATGAGGTAGCCATGAGCGTCTAGGCTGCGGGGTGGTTTGTGGTGATTTGCGTGAGAAAGGTCTTTCATGGTCACACATATGTGAGCACTTGGTCTGTTATTGGAGGCAATGTTTGGGGAGGTTTAGGAGATGTAGCTTTGCTGGCAGAAATGCATCACTAGAGGTGGGCTTTGAGGGCTTGGAGCCTCAGCTCACTTTCTGATGTTCTCTCTGTTTCCTTTACATGGTGAAACTCGCCAGTTTCTCCTTGTGCTGCCATGCCACACTTGCCTATTCTTGCTATGATGGACTCAAAGAGTTGTAACTCTAAGCCGTAATAAATTCTTCTATTAGTTGTTTTTGATCATAGTATTTTATTACAGCCACAGATAAGTAACTACTATATTCTGTGATGTAAAGAAAACAGCCTGGTGTACAGTAAAGTTCTCTGCGTTTTAAGAGGAAACGATATGGGGTACAGGGGTCTGCATACACTTAAAGTGATTTAGGTGGCACATTTGGGTACAGATTATCTCGGTTAAGGCTGAGATAGAGAGAATTATTCGCCTTCCCTCCGTCATTGTATAAGTGCCTGTGTGTGTATAAGTTTATGTGTGTGTAGGTACATGTGTGTGGGTGCACATGTCTATGTGTGGAAGTCAAAGTTCCACATCACAGTGCTTCCTCAATCACTTTCCGCCTTGGTGAGACAGTGCCTTTTGCTGATCAGGTTAGACTGGATGAGACCCTTCTTTATTCCCTCCATTCCCACCCCCTTCCCCAGCCAGCACTGGATTTATTTATAGGCCCTTGTGACTGTGCCTGGGTTTGTTACTTGGGCTGTAGTAATTGAACCTGTGTCCTCCTGCTTGCTTGGTGAGCATTTTGCCAACAAAATTACATCCCCGGTCTTACTTCTATTTCTTCTGCTTCTGCTTGTAGAGGGATTGGTGTGGAATGGTGTTTTCATGTCTCGGTAATGGTAATTCGCTAAATCTAAGTTTTTACTGCCACAGAGTCATTAGTGGCCCTTCAAGTTTTTCTCTTGACTTGATTTTCTTCCTGGTAAGCATCTGCAAGTGACTGAATTGTGTTTCTCCAAAGTACGTTGTTCTGGGTTGTTTTTATGTCAGTTTGGCACAAGCTAGAGAAATTTGAGAAGAGAGAGCTTCAGTTACAGAAGTTTCTATAGGATCAGCCTGTGTGCAAGTCTGAAGGGCATGTTCTCAATTAGTGATTGATTTGAGAGAAAGCAGTCCATTGAGTGTGGATCTACTCCTGGGCTGGTGGTTCTGAAGATATAAGAAATCAGATCAAGCAAACCATGAGGAGCAAGCCCTTAAGCATCACTCTTCTCTGGCCTCTGCATCAGCTCCTGCCTCCACATTCCTGGCTTGAGTTTCTTTTCTGACTTTCCTCAGAGATAGACTGTTGTCTGAAACTGTAAGTCAAATAAACTCTTCCCTCTCCAAGTGGTGTTTTATCACAGCCTTAGAAACCATAAAAGATGTGTGCTCACTAGAACATCACTCACAGGCTCTTTCCTGGCTTCATAAGTGTTGGAGTTGGGATGGAACGCTGTAGTTTTAGAAGGGTTTCTAAATCTCATGAGCAATCTCTTAAAGAGATAGAAAACAAACCACGGCAATATGGAGAGAGTGATATACAGGTTGGAGGCTGATTATGAGGCAGGAAACTCCTAACACAGGGAGCCTAATACGGAGAGTTCTCCCCAGAGCCTCTCCAAGAGAAGGGCCTCTGTTGACACCCTAATGCCTTTAGAACTATGAGGAAATATCCCTATTGTTTGAAGCCAAGTATCCCTATTGTTTATTGTGTGTGTGTGTGTGTGTGTGTGTGTGTGTGTGTCTATAGAGAACAGGGCCAGTGTGGTTTACCAGCCAGTAGTCTGAGCAGCCATGGGCTGTGCCTTGGGAAAGAGGCCTCAGTGGTATTTGCTTCCAGCTGGTTCCTATTTCTGTCTGCCAAAGCTGTCTCAGACACAAACAAGACTATAGAGCCGCTACGTTTTAGAGAAGTCACATTCTTTTAAGCCGTAATACACAGAAAAATCAATTATAGTCTAAATTCATCTTTCTCCTGTCTAATCGACTGACTCATAGTTTTGTGAAAATACACTAGACGTACTTAAGATTCCATTATTTCTGGTAACAGATAAGAATTAAAATCATAATCAAAAATCATATTTTTTAGCAAGACTTTCTCAAGGCATTTTTTTCAAGCATACAGGTCTGCTCTGTCCTGGTTAGCTCTAGGAACTCCGAGGTAGCAGGACAGGGAATGTGGAATCCATACTGTCATTTTCTCTAATTTCTATTGCAGAATTTCAGCGCGTCCTTTGGGCATCTCCATTTCATTCCGTAATGAGTCCTGGGGATAGGAAGCAAGCGATGGGACTGCCCTGCCAGGCAGGAGAGGAAGACTGGATTTCTCCCCCATAGGACATGGCTGCTTTCATCTCAACTCTGCTGCTCCAGTTCTCCGTCATAGTCACCCTTTATTTTTAAGAAAGGATTGAATAAAACTTAATGTTCCTTTTGCTCCTGCGCAGGGTTAACTCATTTTCATTTTCATTTTTTAGGTTTTAGATTTCCTGCTCTTAAGTTTGTTGGCAGGTTATAATGAAGTGCTTTGAATTATGATGATTTGGGGTTTTAGGCCATTTGGGGTAAATTATTAGTGTGAAAGATAGAAGAAAAGAAAGCCTGCCATTTATTTTTATTTTTGTTAACTCCCTATGAAGCACTTCATGAGTAAATGTTAGGACAAAAGAGAAAAGGCAAAGAAATTTGCATTTAATAGCCCATGTTTGAGCTTTCAGAAATAGCTCCGTACCCTTATTTTTTTTTTTTTTTTTTGTTTCCTTCCTTTTGTAGGCACTGATTGCTGTCACACTGTTAGGCTGGCCCCAGAATTCACTTAAATGAGTGGTTTTGCATTCTGTTTTACTTGACGATGAAAGAGAAGCCAGCTTTAGGTACTGGTGCCCTGACCATATGCAGTCACATCTTTGTAATATAATCTTTTTGTAAGTAGTAAATTTGCTGGTTACTTTTAATCTGAGCACATATGTAAGCATGTCTATTTTTTAATTGGGGTATATTCATTGTACAAAATGTTGGGCTGCAAAGAGACAATTTCTTTCAGTCATATAATGTATTCTTAACCATATTTATCTTTCCCCTTTCTTCTCCAGGTCTCCATTTTGCTTACGTGTAAGGTGTGAGCATGTGTGTGTCTTTGTTTGTTTGTGTTTGTGTGTTCTAGGATTCACTAACAGGAACAGGACAAACATGCCATACATGTCTTCCTGAGTCTGGCTTGTTTCCTTGGATAGAGTCCTCAGATTCATCCGCTTTTAGCAAATGACTTCCCTCAGATTCACCTGCTGTGGGACACTCAGGCCAGTTCCTTACCCTGGCTTATGATAGTGAAACAATAAACCAAGATATGCAGCTATCTCTGTAGAGTGTTGAGGGTGGAGCGTGAGTCCTTTGGGTACACACAGATGTGGCACAGCTGAGTCATGTGTAAGTTCCCTTTTAGTTTTTGAGGCACCTCCAAGTAGACTTCCACAAAGACTGAAGGAAATTCTATTCCCACCGGCAGGGATTCTCTTTCCTCCCATCCTCAGCCACATTTGTTCTTAGTTGCTTTGTGAAAGCCTTTCTGACTGGGGTGATACGACTCTCCATCTCCTTGTAGTTTTGTGTCTCCCTGTGGACTTAGGGCTGGAGAGATGGCTCAGCAGTTAAGAAGAACAATGGGTGCTCTTCCCAAGATCCTGAGTTCAATCCCCAGCAACCACATGGTGGCTTGTAACCATTAGTGGAAAAGAAGAGGGTACTGCATTCTTTTTTTTTGTCACCAATTTTCAAATGAATTACTATCCTTTTAAAAAATGACAATTACTTAAACCTTTCTACCTTGATCTTGAGAGAGGAGAAAAATGCCTAGATTCTTGTTTGGGATAACACTGCACAATCTCTTAGAGTTTAGCTTGAATGTCTGAATAAAAGTCCCAAGAATAGTTTCTGGAATTAGAAAAGCAAGGTGAACTGTCTACCCAAACAGACCTCTTCTGTAAGTTCTGTAGAGTAATTTTTTTGTTGTCCCAGAATATGAAGAGGGGATCATGTTTTGCATTGGGGACTTAAAATTTCTAGCTCTGTGTGGGTAAGAACATATTCATTTTTGATTGACTAATACTTTCAATTTCCACTTTCTCTTGGCAGAGATAACCTCTAGTTAGATGGGTCTATATATTTAATGTAAATGTGTCCTTTAAAAAGAAGAGAATAAAATTATGGGCTACATTGAGTTCTATAGTTTTCTAAAATTCAGACTGTTTGCAGGGAGAATGCTGACTTTTACCTCAGAGGTTGTTCTTAGCTAGCTGCATGACCTTGAACACAGCATCTTCTCTAGACCCAGGAGAAGAAGAAAGAGGATCTTCCAGCTCAACTTTTGGGCTGTGACTCAGTGGTATCAGAACAAACCTAGAAGCACTCAGCTAAAGGAGAGAGACGTAATAACAGAGACAGACAAATTCTAAAATGGCAGAAATCAAACCACAAGGGTATATGGCGCAGATTTTGAAGTCTGGTAACAAGCAGGGAACCAGTGTTTTTGAAAAATACTATACTTCTAGGCTTGATTTCAATAAAACCAATAAATCTCACACCATATTTACTTCTTTTGAAATTAATAATTTATATTCATACCAAGCAATAATTTTAGTTTTAGAAAAGGAGATAGTTCTAAAGAGTAGACACACACACACATGCACAAGTCAATATCATCCTAAATTGTTATAAATTATATGCTTAAAAGTCTACCATTACGGTGTTATAACCATGAAAACTCAAGCTGAAGTGTGTGTCCCTGCGTAGGGAAGACAATGCATTAAGTGAAACAATAATGAAATTCCAGTAGTCTCTTTATTTATAACTTTCCCTGATTTATCTTGAAAGTTAAACTTCTGAGTCATAATAATATATAATACTGCACACAACGATCTATATAAATGATATGCACAAATGAAGAAGATAGAATTAAAAGTTCTGCATTGATAGGGCTATGCAGATGAGCTAAAAAAAATTCTCGAAAAATAATTGCACTCAAAGGCTTCTCCTACTTCTGATATCTTACTATAAATTATTTCTGGATATTTCTTTCTGTCCAGTTTCCCTATTCATATTTATTATACAAGTTAAACTGCATAAAACTTTAGAATATATGAAAATGCATAAAATGGAATACATGGCATAATACCCATGTTTTATCACATAATTTTAGGAATTAAAACATTCCCACAAATGTTGCTGGTGACTATTTGTTAGAGAATTAAATGAATTTCAGTTAAATACTTTTAAAGTCTTTACCAGAATTTTTTTTCAAGAAATGTAGGGCTGTCTAATATTTAAACTTGTTATTTGTAGACATATGTTGTTGGTTGTTTTTATACTCTTTTACTCTTTGGAGGGGCCACCCAAATCCAAAATAAATCACACAATACTTATACTTTCTTATGAAGGCTCAGCCTTGCTTGGCTTATTTCTAGCCAGCTTTTCTTAACTTAACTTATCCAGTCTACCTTTTGCCTCCGGGCTTTTGCCTTTCTCTATACCTTTCCTTCCTTCTCACTCTTTGGTTTCCTGTGTAGATGGGTGACTGCTCCTCGGAGTCCCCTTCTCCTTTCGCCCCTCATCTCTTCAGAATTCTCTTCCTATTTATTGTCTTTTCCTGGCAGCCCTGCCTATCCTTTCTCCTGCTTAACTATTGGCTGTTCATCTCTTTGTTAGACCAATCAGGTGCTTTAGACAGGGAAAGTAACACAGCTCCACAGAGTTCGACAAATGCAGCATAAAGAATGCAGCACATCTTTGCATCATTAAACAAATGTTCCACAGCATAAATGGATGTAACACGTCTTAAATTAATATCCCACAGCAGGCAAACTAACTACTTTAAAATATATCATTATGTCATTCCTTAAGAAATGATACACAAGTTTTACACACACACACACACACACACACACACACACACACACACACGGAGTTTTTGGCATTTTCACATTTTCACTTCCCATCATCCTCTTTCAACTCCCCATCTCCCCTGCCATATTCTTTCCACAAACTTGCCTCTTTGGGTTCTCTCTCTTATGTTTTACCCACAGTCCCTCAGTGAGGGGTGGTGCATTATGGGACCCTTCCCTATGCCTGATGAGACTCATCTTGCACATGCTCTGTGCAATTACAGCATCCGCCAGTTGGAGAGTGCTGTGGCTGTGCCATGGTCAGAAGTGTATCTCGGCACTCTTCAGTCTTGGGTACTTACTGTCCCTCTCTCTTTGATGTTCTGGAACCTTGGGGTGTGTTTGTGTGCATGTGATGACTGTTTTTTGTAGTAATGTGTACTCCACAGTCACGCATTTCCCACAGTTAGGCCAATTGTAAATCTCTGTGTTGACTGCCACCAAAGTAAATTTCTCTGATGGAGGTCAAGCACAACATTCCAGCATGTTTTGAGAAAACCTCTGCGTGTGGTTCCCGGGTGAGCAAGGCTTCTAGCTGTTGTGTTGTGGTTTTTGGATGTTGCTGACCTTCAGCATCTTGCTTTCTGGGTATAATCAAGATGTTTCGGTCGGAGAGAGCAATTTCTCAGAATAACTTTCTCGTGCACTTTTCATATCTAGAAAGGGGGATTCCATTCTCATTCTCCTTTACTTATACATACATTTAATGCAATAAATATTTAAGCGATTCGAATGTACAAAAGACTGTGGCAGATATAATCTGGATCTCCAGCACAACCCATTTCCTTGCATTTTACTTTCGAAATGTCTTGATTTGCTACTTTCCACGGGCTTTGCTATGCTTCTTATTAGCATCTTATATGCATGAAATTTATCTTGTGAGCACTCATGGGTATTTGATGCATTTAAAACTTGACTGACTGCAACACTTTGGAGACACATATTCTGAGGTTATTCCTGTAACCCTGATGGACTGGATATTCATAAAGATGAGGGGAGCCTATAGGATGAGAGAGAAGCCAAACATTAAGGTAATTTCAAATATTAAACTTAAAGTTCTTTTTTCAGATAAATACTCAAAATGTTGAAAACACATTATTAAATACAATAAAGTTTGTTCACTTAATAATTCTAAACAATTCTGATTTTTAACCATTGTACTTCAGTTATGTCTTATTACTGAGTAAAACAAACCAGACATGTTTTCATGTTTAGTTAGAAAGGGAAATCATTCTCGCTTTTCTGAAATTATTATTTGAATAGTAGAATGATTTTCTAGTTGTGTGTTTCTCACATTCATTTCCTAATTGGACAGGGGATGACATTAAACACCACTGTCCCTTCATCTTGCTGATAAAGTTACCGAGTCTTCAGAAGCAGAAGCACAGTTTGGAGGATGGTGGGAGATAAGTATGCACAGCCCAGATGCATTCTCTTTTTCTCCCGTGTTTTTGTAACTAGTTATATCCATCATCTCAGAAAAGCAGTAAAATTTGCAAAGAAGTATTAAATGAATGTAAGAATAATTAGGAAATAGTTACGTATCCTAATTTAGCATTTTGTTTTTTTCTGTTTATGAATGTGCTATTGTTCTAGTTAGCTATA
This sequence comes from Alexandromys fortis, assembly GCF_014885135.2. Taxonomy (NCBI): domain Eukaryota; kingdom Metazoa; phylum Chordata; class Mammalia; order Rodentia; family Cricetidae; genus Alexandromys; species Alexandromys fortis. The sequence continues at coordinate 3,521,405 of NW_026067931.1, read as the reverse complement.
GCTGTTAATTTGACAGACCTAGAGTCATCTGAGAAAGGAGTCTCAGTTGTGGAATTTCCCACACCAGACTGGTGTGTGTGCATGTCTGTGGGTAACGGTCTTGATTATTAATTGGTATAAGAGGGCTTGGCCCATTGTGTGCGCCCCTTCCCTGGGCAGGTGATCCTGGTTAGGAAAGCTAGCTGAGAATAAGCCCGTATGTAAATGAGGAAACAAGCAGTGGTTCCCGTGTTTTCTGCTTCAAGTTCCTGCCCTGATTTACCTCGGTGACTGAGTATGACCTGGAGTATAGTCAAATCAACTCTTTCTTCCTTCAAGTTGCTTTTGGCCATGGTGTTTGTCAATGTCTCAGAAAGGAAAGTAGAACAGACAGTGACATTAAGTCTATTATAATAATATATACATTTGGAAAAAACATTTCCAAATTGCATGCATTTCCCAATTGCATACATTTAGAAATCTGGAGGGAAAATTTTATGCCGTGAATAAGTACGTGAAACCCACGTACATTTTAGAAATATTGTCATAATTTCCTTGAATTTCCCTCTATTAGGAAAGTTTTATTTGGGGGTATATGGGCTCCTGGAAAACAAGACTGCCATAGGTAAGGTTGAAGTTCTGAATACTTCTTCTGAAATCTTGTCCTCAGCCTTGAACTGCACACTCTTTTTATTCTGTAGTAAGACACAACAGGTACCTTGCAGACTTGTCTTTCTCTTTGACCTCATTTCTTGCCTCTATATCCATTAGTAGAAATTGGGGAAAGATGTGATTCATTTACCATGAAACAGTCCTTTTCTTATAGAAGTAGTAGCTTAGCACCTTTTACCAGAAATATAACTTCATGTTGAAAATGTTCCACTTCAAATTCTCCCTATGTTAATTATACAGATTTCCTAATTAAACATTGTTTCACAACTATCAAATTAGCATAATATAACCCACAAATATGTACAAATATTGTGTCAATTTAAAAAAATTCACCATTTCTCTGAAAGAGATATTGTATATCTAACTCAATTGACAATAAAGAATTTTGGGGCATGTTGATTAAAAATATACAGAAATTGAGATGAGCTTCTTCAGACACTGTGTATATTTGGTAGCTGTTTAGAATGATATTGCTAAAATACTGAAATGTTGCTTCTGTGACATCAGTTTTCTTTCCTTTGCTTTTGTTTCTTGAATTTTATATTTCGCTATTTATTATGTTTTCTCTAATCGTTGGAGATATATAAAACTATCCTTACAATGTGAAGAATTGAGATATTTTATGTAAAATATTCTTCATATCAAGCAGCCCTGGTATCTAGAGTTGGTTCCCAACAACTTTTACAACATGCACTGTTAAAGGCAGTACCCCTTTGTGCAAAAATAATATTTAAGAGATTTAAAGTAAGTCAACCTAAAATACTTGAACTTGATATTGAATGCTCCATTTATTTACTACTTATTTTGGTTAATTCCATGACTGATAGTCTCATGGGATCATAAGACTTGACGAACATTCATTTGTAACGGATTTACTTTTTAGCTCCTTCAGGCCAATACATTTTCTCAATCATCACCTTATAATATGTAACTATTATCAAACACATATCTTTTTAGCCTCTAAGTTCACATTTTCATGAAAACTGCAGGAACAAAAAAGCTAAAGGGGAGAAAGTAATCAAGAGACTCTTAAGTAGTTTAGAATTAGACCCTGGGCATCTTGGTCACTGTTTATTTTCATGGTTATGGGATTCTTGTCTCAGTCAATGTGGTGAAAAATCCAATACCTTTAGGCAGTTGGCCCAGCTTTGATTTTTAGGCATTTTGATTTATAAATTGAATTCTATATAACCTTTACAGGATTCCCAACTCCATTATCATGTTATTACTTTCGTAATGTGTTTTGAGCACTGCCAATGTGTTCAGAATTGAAAAGCATATTAAAGTGGGCCTATTCCCACAATGGTTTAAACATTTTAGCTGAACTTTTTATTTTTCCACCTTCGCACATTTTGAAAATGTGACTGTATATTATTCCCCCTTCAAGAGATAAAAGTCCCTTTCAAAGCAAGTGTTATATGAGAACTCTTGTTTCTTGTGTTGTTAGACTCCAGATGACTCTCAACAGCCTGTAGGTAGACTAAGATCACAGCAATCATCCCACTGTCATGGCTTTTAAAACATTGGTGACAAATTTTAAAACATGGCCTTCAAAGGGCCCTCACTTTATAGAAAGCACCCATGTTTGCTTGCAGAAATCTACATTTTCTTGTTGACCTAAGTCACTACTCAGTGCTGTGTCTGCCTGGCTGCATCATGACTTTCTCAAGATGTAGACACCAGCAGCCAGCACGAACATCTTTCTCTTTGCAGAACTCCTCTCAACAGTTTGTTAATCACAGCTGCTCATGCTCCACGCTGTTCATTTCCAGAGAAGCACCCAGCAGTCACCTTCAGGTGATGATCATTTTATCTTTAGCTCACGAATCACTGAATCTTTATCTTGCTCCTAGGACTGCAAGACTATGCCTGAGATTTTGACTATGTAATAATAGATTCAAGATATCCAGGGCTTAGTTATAATTTATATGTCATTCACTTAACTAAGAGGCATGAGCTTTTATACTGATTTTGAGTTTCCTTTTGTCATACCAGACTTGTCAAATTTGGCGAAACTAGCACTTAGGTATCACCTAGAATCATTTAAGTTGATTTGAAAAACTAGCATTTTGAAATTGACTACGGCACCAATTTGCCCCATCTTTATTCTTCTTCTGGGTGTCAATAAACGCAGATGTATGTTTTTAGTCTATCACAAGAAAATGATAAAACAGAACTGTTGCTAATCATTATTTCATAGCTTAAAAGTTGGGTTGATGATGTTTGATTCCCTTGAGCAAAGCTGAAACACAAAGAAGAACTTTATCGTTTCCATTGTCTCTAATAAACCACTGAGCCATGCTTGACCTTTGTGCAGCAATTAGTTGAAATAGCCCAAAGCATGTGCTAGCCTTGAGTTGTTATACTTGGGATGGATGGTAGAGTCATACCTGTGATTAATGAAAATGGTCCTGCTAATTACGGTTCAGCATTTGTTCATACCCTGATGCTAAAATGATACTTAAGATCTCAATGCTGCTTTTACCCATAAACATTAATCACGTCTTCAGCCTTGTCAGATACTTGTAAATGAATGATGTTTGATGGTAGCTGCCGAAATTTGAGAGAACTATTGAGGCATAGTTAAGTAATTTGAGAAGTAATGATCAGCTGAAAAATAAATTTTAATTAGTCCTCAATTGCTGAAAAAATTGATAACGGGAAGGAAATTGACTTAGCAATAAAATATTATTTAATTTATGGTGAGAAATATTTATTTTTAAACCAATTTTCCTTTAAATATTTTATTTATTGGCAATGTCCACATGATAATAGTTCTAAATTTCTGCCAAATAACTCAAGGAGACACAAATGAACAGAACTAATGTACAAATTAAGGGCCAGAAAAATTAATAAATATTTGAAAAAACCGTATAAATACAACTTTTGAAAGGTTTTATTGAAATTTCCCAGTCTCTTCAGCCCTATTGTATGCATTGTGTATTTTAAGTCAGGAGACATAACTTTCAGAGTCAGGCTTGTTTTGTGGTCCATCATCCCCAAGATTCACAGAAATCATCCTCTACCTGACCACTGAACACAAACCAAAGGCATCCATGACTCAGGAATTTCTAAGAACTTTGATGTATCAGATTTTGGAATTGAGTGTAAATAGTCACAGTGGTAGAGCCTTCTCTTTGGAGGCTTATACTTATTAATGGGTCAGCGCTTTAGGGCACAGAAGTAAGTCTGTGGGAAGCGTCCTTTTGAGAACTACGAAGAAGACACTGTCAAGTCCTTGTCTCTGCTGATGGTTTCTCGAGATCTTTGGCATTTTTTGGCATATAGAGCTCTCAGTCTGATTTCTCTGCTTCCTTCTTCTCATATTGTTCTGCCCATGTGTGGGTCTGTTTCTAAATTCCATCTTTTTTATTTTCATAAGGATGTTAATCATTCTAGAGCCGTTCATAGCTTAATGGTTCGTTTTAATGATTCCCTGTAGAAACTTTATTGCCAAGTTAGGTCACATTCCCATTTACAGTGAATTAATACTTCAGCATAGTTTTGAGGGAATGGAAAAACTGAAACCCTAATGCATTTTCTGGTGATGGAAAGACCATGATGGAAGTATTTTATTTTAGTAACCCTGGGCAGGAATGAGATCTCAAACCAAAAAGAATACGTTGTCCATGGTGCTAAAAAACTTTTTATCTATCGAGCCTGCAATCAGCACTTACTGTACCCAAACATGGAGCACATGCTGGGTGCAGCGGAGAACAGACAATGAGGCTTTCTTGGCCTTTTCCACTTGATAGTTGTAGATCGATGTCCAAAACAGACTTAAAAAAAAAACCTGAATTATAATTATGCACAGAATCTCTAATCTGAAATGCCTTTAGACATGGAAAATAATTTGTGAACTTGTTAGATAAAACAAAACATGTCCTGAAGTCCAGGAGTAACTGCCAGTGAGATTAAGCTTCAGCGTGAGCATTGCAGGAGGTGCAGAGGGCTGGGGTGACGGGAGAGTATGTGAGGCGACAGCCCTTAGACTGCTGGTGTGTGCTTTAGTTATATGTGTTCTGATGCCAGCTGCTGATACGAGAAGCTGTCATTGTGCATGTGAGTTGTTTGTCTGAAATGGCTGGCGCACGTAGCCTTGCTCTGTGCTTACCACTCAGCCTTGAGGGGAGAGCACGCCTGCCCCCCCGTGGAGCACAACAGTTGTAGTCACCAACCACAGCAAGAAGGGAACCAGCTGGCTTCCATTTAATGTTGCAGGAGTGAAGAGAATATGTTCTAGGCAGCTTGGTAATAGGGGTTGGAAAGATTGTGGAAGATATAGTAGGCCTTCTTTATCAAGAGAGCAAGGCCCCTGTGTCAGAAACCAAAGTTCTGTTTTATAAATAGGGCCTATAACCAACACCTAATCATGCCGAAGAGTTGAAACATTTCTCATGGACGTAGGGCTCGATGTATTGCTTGTACATCATAAACTCTAAATTCTTGTAGTTTTTACCTCTTCATCAAAAATGTTCATTAATAAAATCTGCGTGGTGATTTTCATTTCCTTTATCTCACTGATGCGCTAATATAAAAATTGTGGGAAATATCTAGTTGCTGTCTTTACATTTGCTCAAACTCACTTCTTTAACGAAGGTTCAGTGTTTCTCTACTTGCTTCTCAGCATCTCCTTAATCCTCTTCATCATTACCCTTGCCCCCCCCCACTCAGTAAATAATCTATTTCAGTGGTGTAAGAAGAACCAGCGCCTCTATCGATTCTGTTCTGATAAAGATAGAAGAACACTGAATCACGACTACATGCTTCCTGTCTATTTGAGTGCTGTCTGTATTTCCCAGGGCTTTAGGAGGTGAACAACTTGCTCTGAAAATTGTTGCACTCAACTGTTTTTGATGGAATTTGAATATATATATATTTTTTAAACAAAATGTTAGTACAAATCTGTTGAAAACTGCATTTTACTTACAGCCCCTGTCAGCCAGAATCCACCGGAGCTAACAATAGAAATGGGCTAGGTTTGTTAGCAATGATTTGTTGAAGCCTGAGCACCTCATATGATGATTGCAGACCCAGAGACAGAGAAGATGCTGGTGATGTTGACACACAGATCTAGTAGGGAACCCTCACTTTGACGATGTCCAGACATGATGTGTATAGCAAGACGTAACCGAAATATCTGCAGACAAGCAAGAAAAACACATATATAATTATAACATAATAATATATAAAATAACATACATAATTAAATGATAAAACACACATTGCAAAGTTGAACTGCGTTCAGGGTTTCTAGGCGCTTCATAAAAATTTGTGGACTTTTAAAATCAGATAAAATATGACAAGAGGGGATGTGAGCTGTGGGCTGGGAAGGGTGAGACATGACCGTCGTGGGGAAGAAGTCACGGGGTGTCTGAGCCCTTCACGTGTGGACTGAGAGGGTCTCCAGTAAAAAGGAAGGTGACATCAACTGCACGGTCAAATGCTATCACTGTCAGTTTCCACACGCTTGTGACTGGAAGGCAGCTAGGCCTGTTCTCATCTGGCAGTGGTGCGGCAGGGAGGAGGAGAGGAGGACAGGAAAGGGGAGGGGGCTAGCAAATGCTTACCCAGGAAAGACCAATATCCTAATTACAGTCCTGGATAGCCCAATGGGGACTATTTGTCCCAGCAACTTGCATGGGCCTTTCACTGCTCTAAGTGGGGGATGCTACCTTTTGGACCTCTGCCAACATTCCTTCCTAAGTCAGCATCTGTCTCCATGATTTTTTTTTTTAAAACCAGAATGACTCCATTTCTCTTCCAAGCCAGACTTCTACAGGTGCCAATAACTAGCAGGGCATTCCTCATCTTCACTGAGGGGATGACAGAAACAAGTGCCATGATGGGATGTAGATGCTGGGAAAGTCCTCCAGACAAAAGAGGTGTTTTTTTTGTTGTTGTTGTTGTTGTTGTTGTTGTTGTTGTTGTTTGCTTGCTTGTTTTAACACTTCGATGACCACAGATGTAGTAAAAATACTAAATTCACAGAACAACCACACCTTGCTGGTTTGGTCCTTAGGAACAGTCACCAGGCTCAACCTAAAGCCCTATTCTAGTCATTGAGCATACAATGGGCAGCCTGCATCTTAAGTTCAAGTACTTATATACCTCTCCATGTCTAAGACTTCCAAGTTTAGGTAAAACGTGTTGGCCCAGCAGTCATAGGGTTGACTAGTTCTTTCAGAGGTCACCTAATGTTTACCATAACTTATGTGAGGCATATACTCTGGTTATTCTTATTTCACATCTTTTATTGGTGAGAATACTTATCACATACATTTTAGATCTTTGGATATAGTTTTAGATCTTCTGTCCATTTTATTTAAATTTATGGAAGTTCTTAGTTAGTTTCAAAATCAATTCTTTGATTTTCCAAGCAATTATGTATGAGAGCTTTGTCTCAGTATATCATATTTTATACATGACCTGGATAGGTAAAGAATGAAAGAAAGAGTGGCTGCAGCATTTTGACCTTTAAGGGCACTGTATGCAAATAGCACACAGATATACATGCAGGCAAAACACTCATACGCACAAGATAAAAACAAGTAAGTCCTTTAGAATAAGCACTGATTTGGAAGCATATTTTTTTTTACACTTACACTTTGGCTTCTTATTTAATGGCACAAAGCAAATCTTTTCCTTTTAGAAATTTTCTGTGTATTTCCATTTAGAATTTCCCCTTTCAGGTTTACTTAATCATCATGTCTTTTACATTGAATCAGTCTTTTTTTATTTTTTTATTGAACTTTTCTTTTTTCTGCTCCCCTTCCTACCTCTCCCCTCCCCTTCAATCCTCTCCCAAGGTCCCCATGCTCCCAATTTACTCAGGAGATCTTGGCTTTTTCTACTTCCCGTGTAGATTAGATCTATGTATGTTTCTCTTTGGTTCCTCATTTTTTCTGTCTTGGTTCTCTGGGATTGTGATTTATAGGCTGGTTTTCTTTGCTTTATGTTTAAAAACCACTTATGAGTGAGTGCATGGGATAATTGTCTTGCTGGGTCTGGGTTATCTCACTCAAAGTGATGTTTTCTAGCTCCCTCCATTTGCCAGCAAAATTCAAGATGTTGTTATTTTTTCTGCTGTGTAGTACTCCATTGTGTAAATGTATCACATTTTCCTTATCCATTCTTTGGTCAAAGGGCATTTAGGTTGAAAATAGACCCATATCTATCACCATGCACAAAACTCAGGTCCAAATGGATCAAAGACCTCAACAAAAAGCCAGCCACAATGAAACTTATAGAAGAGAAAGTGGGAAGTACACTTGAACTCAATGGTACAGGAGACCACTTTCTAACCCCAGCAGCAAGACACTGAGAGAAGCAATTAATAAATGGGACCCCTTGAAACTAGAAAGCTTCTGAAAAGCAAAGGGCATGGTCAATAAGACAAAACGACAGCCTACAGAATGGGAAAAGATATTCACTCACCCCACAACAGACATAGTGAATATACAAAGATATATATATATACAAAGAACTCAAGAAATTGATCATCAAAAGAACACATAATCCAATAAAAAATGGAGTACAGACCTAAACAGAGAACTCCCAACAGAGGAATCTAAAATGGCTGAAAGACACTTAAGGAAATGTTCAACATCCTTAGTCATCAGAGAAATGCAAATCAAAACAACACTGAGATTCCATCAGTGGTAAGAATAGCCAGGATTAAAAACACTGATGACAACTTATGCTGGAGAGGTTGTGGGGAAAAGGGAACACTTCTGCCATTGCTGGTGGAAATGCAAGCTGGTACAGCCCCTTTGGATGTCAGTGTGGTGATTTCTCAGAAAATTAGGGGAAAAAAAACCTCCCTCAAGACACACTTTTGGGTATATATCCAAAGGATGCTCAACCATGCCACAAGCACGTATGCTCAACTATGTTCATAGCAGCTTTGTTTGTCATAGCCGGAAACTGGAAACAGTCATTTGTTTTAACTTCTATAGTGTATACCCTTCTGATTTGTGATGTATCCTGTTGCTTGCAACACTTGGATGGTATTATTTTATTATCTTTGCAATATTCTTAACTTCTTTTGTGTGAACTTGGCTTAGCACTTTATTGTTATTATTTTAGTGTATCTCAGGCGCTCTGAAGAATGCCTTGGTCTTTTGTTAGGTGAGCTATATTTTTGCTTATTTTTCAGAACTGGCTTCCCTTTCCACATGTTTTTCTTTTTCCATGTGAATTTTTAATGGCTTAGTTGTTTACTCAGAGATTTCCTATGGATTGTAGTTAGGCCTCAATTTATTGATTAATTTTGATCCAATATTTATATAACTGACAAGCATAATATTTGTCCTTTTTAGGTATTTGGAGTTTTAAAATTTTCTTTGAAGGCATAGGGAATATATTTTCCTGGTTATAATGCAAACATAGATTTGTTTATATGTTCATTATGGCTAATTTTCTACTCGGTTATTATTGATATGCAAGAAAGTTACTGGGTTGTAGCAAATTGATTTTTGTCTGGAAGTTATTGATTCTTTGGAGATTTTTAATGCCCATAATCAGATCATCTGCAACCAATAACAATTTTGCCTCTTTATACTAGATAATTTAAAATATTGATTTAAAAATATTTGCCTTGCTCTAATTTAAAGGCAATGTTTCTTCCTTCTATGTGATGTTTGCCATGCATTTGGCTTGCAGCGATTTTCAAATTAAAAAGGTTGTCTCAATTCCTTTGCATCATAAATATGCCTTGATAAAGTTCAATATTCTCTCTGTGTGTGCTATGTATAGGTGTACACACACATGGATATACGTGTGCTGAAGCTCATGTGTGTGTGAGGAGATAGGAACAAGGTTTCAGGTGTCTTCTTCTACAGCAGTGGTTTTCCACCTTCCCAATGCTGCGACCCTTTATAAGGTTATGGTGTGGTGAGCCCCAAGCATAATTTTTTTTCATAAGTGTAACTTTGCTACTGTTAGGAATAGTGATGTGAATATCTGTGTTTTTTTATGGTCTTAGGAGACCCTTGTAAAAGGGCTATTTAACCCCCAAAGGGGTCATGACCCACAGGCTGAGAACCACCGGTCTGTAACGTACCACATCATTACCTTCATCAAGGATTGTCGGGCGGGAGTCTCTCTGATACACCTGTTTCTGTCCCTTCCTGCAGGGCTTGAGTTACAGGCCTAGGAACTGTACCTTCCTTTGTGTCTAGAAACAGCTGAGTGAAAGCTGTTACCACTGAAATATTTCAGCTCGAAAGTTCAGTGTTCTTACTGAGAACCTTACAGGACCTTTACTTAATTCATTCATATAACAAATTATATGTATATATTTATTATTATCAAGCCAAGTTTGAGAGCGAGAAAGGCATACTTAATCATGATTTATGATTTTAACATTTGTTTTTAATTTTTAGGTAAATGTTTATATAGTTTTCTTCTTCTATGCTTATAAAACAAGTACGACTCTTGCTTCTATGGTCTCTGCATGGATTTAAAATACAACGTGTATTGTAATTTTAAAAGCTTCCCATCTGTTTCTGTCCGGAACAGTTAGTACAATAAGATTATTAAAAATAAGGAACAAATGTCTTCCATGGGCATCTAAACTTAGAAATTAGAGAATCTTTAATTAGCTTTAATTCTTGTGGAAGAAGATGTCTTTGTTTATTTATGCAACAATAAATTTAACTGTGTTTTATCTTATGGTTTCCTCTACATGTCTTATAAAATATTTGAATTTATTTCTTTTTCTGACTAAATACTACCAAGACCTGTTTTTGTATTTGTTTAATATATTTTTAAGTGTGTGTGTGCATGTGCGAGTGTGCACACATATACACATATGAGTTCAGGTAACAACAGAGGCCAGACGTATATGGTATCCTTGGAGCTAGAGTTACAATCAGTTGTGAGCCACTGGACATGGGTGCTGGGAATTGAATTGCAGGCCTGAAAGAACAGCAAGTGTTTTTATATGCTAGCTATCCCTCCAGCCCATCCCAGAAGGTCTTTAAAGAGCTTTTTGCAGGCCTTTCTGTTCCTGAGACATTACACTGCTAAGACAATGTTCACCGTAGAGAAGCACAGTGGTGTGTTATGAAATTTCAGGCTCAAAATTCTATTCTTTCCATTTTGAGAATATTGATTTTGTATTCAGCATTCCTTTGAGAAACTTGAAGTCATATTGAGCCATCATTTTTTTTAAGATACTATGTTCTCCATGAAGATTTTTATATTTTTCCTTCTTTGAAATTATTGTTTGACTTACTTTTTTCCTTTAGCAGGAGATTATCAACTTTCCTCCCCAAACATTCCTTTTCTTTTATTTACTTTGTCTTGTTTGGGTGGGAGCAGAAAACTATACTTACATTTCACTCAAGCTAAGAATGCAGCCTGCCAGTGAGCTACAAATTAACAAATTGTTCTTTTATGAAGTATTCCTACTTTAAATATGATAGCAACTTTTCTATTTTCTGTAACTTTGTTTTTCTCTTAAAACAGTATCATTCATATCTGCTTGCTTTCTGGTGCCTTCTAAGAGTGTTTTGTGGCTGTTTGGTATAGCTCGCTGTTCAATCTTCTAATTCAATTTTTCTTCTCTTCATTTTGTTTGTCATATCTCTCTTTTTAATGTTGCATTTTCAACATCAGCATTTTCTACTCATCCCACTTAGAAAAATGCTTTTCATTCAGCATGCAATTTCTGCTGACACTTGACACTCAAGTCTCCAAAGTCATTTTTTATTAATTTAAAATTCATTATTGAGTATTAATTCTGCTTCCTTTAACAGAGTTTGTTCAATTAGTTTTCTTTTTAGAAATATCTGTTCAGACACTCAATGTTCTTCATTTTCCATTCAAGGTTTCTAGATGTAGCGTGGGCCATTTGTATGGATTTCCTTTTGCAAGCTCTCTTGGGCACAGTGAAGTTTCTCCATGTGTATAGTTCTTTACATGTGTGTTTTGGAACATGAGGCTGAATGGGCTATGCCTTTGGCAGAGAACCTCTACCTATCAAAAGCCTAGACTGTCCTAAATTTGCTGTACCCAGAAGACCACTTGGACTTCAGAGAACTTTCTTGATTCACTCATTGACACTCTTGTTTATCTGAGTTCCCTATAATTAGTGTTCAATGTGGGCGGAGAAAAGGACTAGAGTATCTGTAGGCAAAGGTTGCTATCTGAATACTGTACTGCCAGTTAGGGCATTGTTCTGATAGTTTTTGTTTGTACCAGTATGCTATTTTGCTTTGCTTGAAAACTAGTCAGCAATCCATCGGAAGAAGCTGAAGTTCAGCTAAAATTATTGTCCTTCACACAGTTTCCCTAAATCATCTTATGTTTGTGTTCATTACACTTTTCTGTTTTCCTATAATTTACTAGTGCTTTAAGATGCTGTACTTTCAAAATTAGCATCATGCTCAACCCTGTGAGCATTAGGCTTGGGTGAAGTGGGAATTCCAGTTGCCTATACTTCTTGATTCTTTTGTCAAGGAATCCATCTTTCATTTTCTTCACCAACTCACTGGTGGTGGCAATGCTGGCTTCTGATGAGACTTGTTTATTCATGTCTCAGGCGTCCTTCTCTGGTTATGGCCGAGCAGCGTGATTACTGGAAGCTGATGTGTGGCTCTTTTCATTATCATATCTCCATACTTCATGTTTGTTGCCTGCCTCCCAAACTCCTCCAAAGGAGCTACTTCCCCAGATTTTAAACTGATTTTCCATTCAGCATAGTGATTTGAGGATGCATGGATTGAATAATAATTTCAGCTGCTTCAAATTCCTAAATCAGTATTACTAAGGTATATCTGAAGAACGAGATACTTCCACTGCAAATCAAACCGATAATGTGGTCCTCAGGATCATCCTGAAATATGTATGAGAGCCAATCACGTAGGAACAAATATTCTGGCTGATAATAGACAGCCAGGCAAACGCAGCCCCTGATAAAGATAAATAACCTGTACTCAGGGAAATTTTTTGCATCATTAAACATGGCGAGCATATTAGCTTGCAGGGGGTGGAGTCGAGTCCCCAAAGAGATAAATCTAAATTATGTGCGCTGCAGTGATCACAACGGTAATGCACCATCTTGGCTAACTAGCTGACATCAATGGGGAAGGGAATTTCAGATTTAAATGAACCAAACTAAAAAGCATTTCAGTGCTCATACAGATTAACTGGAGCATATTCATGAACTTCTCAGCCCTATTATGCCTCCTCTTTTTTGAGTAGTGCCAAGTACAAAGAGCTTAGAATTTCCCTGTCAAATCCTGCATCTCTGTTTCTTCTTTTCACTTTCTCATGCAGTGTGATTAATTACTCCCCAATTTGCTCTCCATTAATCTCCCTCCCACACAGTTGTATCAGTACTTGCCAAAAATCTCTTTTTTAATGTGTGACTAAGATGGATAATATAAGTTTAGTGACACTTCTTTCATTCTTAATGCTGCACATTTGAAATATGGAAAATTCGAGATCTGAAGTTTAGCAGTGCTGTTAGTCGCTTTAGAAGAAACATAATTTTGATAGCCCCATCAACTTAAAAACTCCCAGAAAGCTCTATGGTGAACAACTTTGGCTTTTTTTCTTCTGTTATTTGTGATGGACTTTTTTTTTTTTTTTTTTTTTTTTTTTTTTTTTTTTTTTTTTTTTTTTTTTTTTTTTTTTTTTTTGAGTTACAAGGTTCCCATAATCATTCAGGTTCACAGGAAGTGTCCCCTAAGGTCTGTTTCCTTTGTGCTACTGGAAATTTGTGGAACCATGTGGAGCATTAGAAGGCGATGCCCAGCTCATATGGGCAATGAACCTGTGTTTAGAGTTAAGTAATTCTGTTAGGTACTTAATTTGGATCCTACTAGATTCCAAGACATATATGGCCGTACAGTCATTCCTTTGAGTAGGGACTTGATAATGTAGCTAGCCTTCATAATAAGATCTCTCTTGCAATATCTGGCCTTCCCACCATATTCTCCTCTAAGTAATTAAATCAAGTATTTTGAAATACACAAGAGTTACTCATACTTTAAGTAGATGGATAAAGAGTTTTTTTTTTCTAAAAAATATGCAAGGAAACATGTCTAGTTTAGAGAAAATTGGATAGAAAATGACTTTCTCATATTTTGGGGTCTTTATCAGATGGTCTATAGCTCTTGGAGGAAGCATTGTCAGCCCAGATGGGAAATTTTCTTTTAAACTATATATGGTTATTTATAGATGGAATTAATATGTATTATATTTATTTTTAGGTAGGTAGCTAGTTAGTATATTTTGTTAGCACCTTTTCAGATATCTTTAATGATATTTTACTCTTTTCTGTATCTCCTTCTCCCCCCAGAGTTCCCTTTTTTTTCCATTTTCTTTTTAGATCACGTATATATGCTTCCCCTTCTCTGTTATTCTACTTCCCCGACAATGCTCTCTTTACTTTTCTGGTTTCTGCAGTTACTCCAGGATATGTACACACATCTGAAGATTTGGGGCTAGGAACCTTAGATGAGAAAGAACATGTGATGTTTGTCTTTCTGGGTCTGGGCCACTTCACTCAATATGATCTTTTTCTGTTATATTAATTTACTTGCAAATTTTACCTTTTGTTTGCAGCGAATAGTATTCCATAATGTGCACATACCACACTCTCATTATCCATTTGTCAGTTCAAAGACATTTAGGTTCTTCACATTTCCTAGCTACATAGGGTAGCAGTGAATATGGCTGAGCAGGTAGCTGAAGAGATGGATGTTGAGCCCTTTAGGCATATGCCAAAGAGTGTGTTGGTGGGACATAGAGTAGAGTTAGCATCTTGAAAATTTTCCACATTGACTTCCAGAGTATCGGAACCAGCTTGTTGTAGGTTGTCTTGCTGACTTTTACAATTTAAAGTTTTGAGCCTTTAAAAAGGGTTTAAAACTGGGTGCATGAATGATATGGAAAAGTACTCATCATTTGGGCTCTTAGTTCATAGTCAAGTTCTTTTCTTAACAGCTTGTACCTGATTGTTTTTAGCTAGATATGTCCCTACTGCCTGAAGTTGCTCTTACCACTGTAGTACCTGTGTGTAAAGCTTGGTGCCACTCTCCCTTTATGGGCGTCTGATTCTCCTTCCCCGGGGTCCTCTAACCATTCAGTTTCAGATTATGTTTCAGATTATTCCAAGCATCAGAACTAGGCAGCCGTGATTTGGGAGGTGATAGCCATGCCCCCGGCAAATCCATAGAAAGTCATTTGTAAAGTTTTATTTTATTGTTTATAGAATGTGCTTTGCTGATGAAGGTCTCTGTGGTATGCTAGTAGAGATGAGTAGACATTCAAGTCTCTCAGTGTATATGTACTTTAGCACCCCCAACTAAAGTAATGATTTAAAAAACATGTTTTAAACCACCATTAAATTGTCCAATAGAAACACCAGGATGCTGCAGTCTCATGGAAAAATTCCTCCCAAAATAAAAATGAAGGAACTATTACGTTTACTGCTATTAATTTTATTTGAGGGACAGTTTTCAAAATGTTATTTATGTGTTAAGATAATTTCTCCCTATGGTTGGAAGAAGAGCTAGTGTATATATATATACATATATATACATATATATGTATATATATGTTAGCTGTTATTGTTCTTTATATTCTCATCATGATGCTCTATTTCAAAAGATATTTTATTATACTTTAGTTATGTGTATTTATAGAAAATTCTGATGAGTGCAGATACTCATATAGTCTAAGAAAAGACATGAAGTACCCTGACTCTGAAGATGCAGGTAGCTGAGTACCATTGGATGTGGGTGCTGGGAACTGAACTTAGGTCCTCTGTAAGACCAGCAAATGATCCTAACCACTGAGGAATCTCTGCAGCCCGTGATATCTCATAACATTGGTTACACTTTAAAGTTATTTATAGTGTGTTCTGCACACTACCAGAGAAAAGTAACCATCAACCTAGCTATAAACCCTTTTATTGACAATAGTGACCTGTCTGTATGGAATGCTGGTACAATCACGACACAAACATTGTAGAAGTAACCGACTACTCTCTGATTGGATTTGAGTCACTCCATGAGATGGAACACATGCATGATACTGCTCTGGTGACCAAGAACCTAAGACAAGATATGTGATGGATGCAGGTGAAAACCAAATACTATCATTTTACTAAAGGAGAATTGTAATTAGATGACTGCTAATGATATTCTTCTATACCTACAAATCGGTGCTCCAATTAACCATCATCAGACAACAACAGAGAGCCCAAACAAATAAGCAAACAAGCAAACAAAAAACAAAAACAAAGTCAGCAGTATTTTTTTAGACTTTTTGTCTCATATTGCATTGGGCATTTTTTATTTTGTCTTGCTGGTCTTTTGCTTGTATAGTCGTTTTTGATTTTGTGTTTTTACTGTGTGTGTGTGTCTATCTGTCTCTCTGTGTTTCTTGTAGCTTTTCCCATGTTTTTAAAAGTCTGTCTTTTGTTTGCATATTTTCTATTGAAAGAGGGAAAGAAAGAGCATGGATTGGGTGAATAGTGAGGTGGGGAGGCTCTGGGAGGAGTTGGAGGAAGTGAAACCTGTGAACAAAATATATTATATCTTTTTTTATAGAAAAGAAAAAGAATGGAATGTTATTGTGGTTTGTGGATCTGAGAGTAGGTTTTATTTTCAATTTAAAGAAGTTCTTTTTTAACTTCCCATCATGAAAAGTTTAGTTCATCTCTGAAAGCATTGCCTTACTTCTATTATTTCCCTCATCTTCTGATGGACACGTATTTAACATTTTAATTCTGTGCTTAATGTCTTCTTCTCACAGTGTATCCAGAGTGTTCTAACTCAGCTTCCCTGTGTCCATTTTATATGCTAGGCTTTTAGTTTACTGATTGTAGCTACTGCTGTATCCTAGTCTACTGGGATTTCTGACGTCGATTACATTTTTAATTTTTATAAATTTTATTTACTTCCTCTATTTTAATATGATAACTTAAAATAACCATTTTTATTAGTGTTGCAAATGTTTCAGTTTAAAAATTTACTGAATAGATTTGTAGTTTGTACTTAATTCGCACACATATTTATTTATTAACTAGCTTCACGGATTCTTGTTTCCTTTGTTGCTTTCTTTGTGGATGTATTTCTGCTTGCTAGTTCTCATTTCCTGAGCATGTCAGCTTTAAATGGAAATATCACCATGTCTTTTCTCTCTTTGGAACTTGTGCAATGGATTTACATGGGACCCAGGACTCTAATGTCTTGCACGGGGAATTTTTCCTTTGCTCGCATCCAAAGCTTGTTTTGTGTGGTGGCAAGATTTTCCATTTAACTATTATTTTCTGGGGTCCAGCTTTCCTGGAGGAAAATCTGCTGTGGTATTCCTTGACTGATTAGTACTGAAACCTTGTTAGAGCTAAGGAGAATCTATCTGATGATTGTGCTTCCAGGGGACCAGCCACTAAAGACTAGAGATAACGTCCATCATTCCATCTTGGTGAACTGGAGGATGCTGTGAGTATCCTACGGTGTACAAGACAGACATAATAAAGACTTGTCTCCCTGAGCAGACACAGGTCTAGTGTTCTATACTGTGCTCCTCTAATCTACCTGAATCATTGTAGAAAGTTCCAATTTCTGGTCTGATATTTCGTTCTAAGTTAGTTTTCTTCTCAAAGGTCGCTGTTTGATTCTCCAGATGAACCATAGAACACTTTGATTAGTCTATATTTATAGACTTTAAGGGTCTTACAGATTTCCTTACTTGCTTCAAACAATGCTTGAATAAACTCCAGGTTTTTGTATGAGGATGTATCTGTAGAACAGATATCTACAGATTTAAGCTCTAGGTATGTACATTTTACGTTTTGGTAAGAATTGTCTTGTAGCCATATAGTATATAGTAATAATAGCCATATAGAATGTAGTAATAATACTTTTTAAACCAAAAATGGGCAGGTAATGTTTTTACTGAAGTTCGCAGTCAACCCAGCAGGTGTAAAGTGAACCTCACGGGATGGAAAGGAATGAAGCTTCCTATACACTGCCAAACATACTACATTCTACCACACTGGTCAGGGAGTGCCCGCCTCTAGCTTTCCTCCCCTTTTATTTATGAATTATTTATCAAAGGTCCTGGTAGCATTTCCTCATCCTTCCAACAAGCATCCCCCAAACACATGGACATTTCATCATGTGGCCTCTTTGCCACTGCCATACTTCATCTGAACAATGATTGCTCCAGACCGAGTAATAAAATACTCTAGGACACTGCAGGCGTGAGAAAGAAGACATCCTTCTGCCAATGGTTCATTTGAGTCAGAGAACTCACCACCTTTGTTTCGGTCTCTCAACTCATTTCACATCAGAGAAGTCTCCTGTTCCTTGGACTCCTTGATGCTGACTACTAGAAATCAGACTGGCTGTCCTAGGGAGAAAGACACCCATGTCTCCATTTGTCTGCTTACTTCCTTGGCTTGTTCATCTATCCTCAGTAGACAAACAGCAGCTGGCATGCGACGAGATGGGAGCTTGGCATGTTAACCGATACATCCTCCACTTCATACTGTAGCTAAGCAAGAGGCGCCGAGCCTGCTCTGTCCTCTATGAAAAGCCTGGCTGGCAGGGTCACGGTGCTTCACTCTGTTGTAAAGGTCTCCATTTGACTTTCAACAGATGACTTTGTCTGGGTGGCAATTGCTTGAATGAAGAATTTTAGGAGGGGCCGAAGAACGGTGATTTTAAAATCTCGACGTTTTGTTCCATAGTTATTAGTTAGAATTTTTCAGTAAAAGATTCTAATTAGGAATAATTGATTTCCCTGATGTCAGAAAGGTAGGATAATTACTTATCCTCATGTGCCTATTTTCAGAACAAGGATTTAGAGACCCAGTTATTTCCAGTGGTATTCATAGTTTTGGTTACATTTTTTATTCCTTACTTTTTGATGGGGCTGTCCGGATGAGTTCTCGAGTAAGCTTATTAAATGTGTGCTCATTATTTGCATTCATATTCTTTTAAGCTCAAATGGCCACATATTTCCCATTCACGTTGGCTCCTTTTCTCTCTGACATGGTCCATTTACTCCTTAATAGTTTCGTTGCTTTCTAATATAACCAGATGTCTTAGGTTACCTTGTCTAGTCTCCTCCCCAGACATGGTGCAGAATATTATTCATTACAGTGTTTGGTATTTTATCTCGTTTTCTGAGAAATCACCATACTGTTTTCAAAAGCAGATGTGCCAGTTTGCACATCCAGCAGCAATGGGGGACTGTTCCATTTACCTCACATCCTCTCCAGCATAAGTTGTCATCAGTGTTTTTGATCTTGGCCATTATGAAATCTCAGAGTTGTTTTTATTTGCATTTCTCTGATGGCTAAGGATGTTGAACATTTCCTTAAGTGTCTTTCATCCCTTGAAGGTTCATCTATTGAAAGTTCTCTGTTTAGGTTTGCACCCCATTTTTTATTGGATTATTTATTTTGATGCCCAATTTCTTTAGTTCTTTGTATATTTTGGAGATCCATCTTCTGTCCAGTGTGGGGTATATAATCTTACTTATATATTATCTATTATATTTTATTTTCTTATTTATATAACCATAGTATGATAATTTACTCTGATTGTTTGACGTTTCTTTTTTTGATTTTTTTGATACAGAGTTTTTCTGTGTAGGCCCAACTGTCCTGGAACTTGGTCTGTAGACCAGGCTGGCCTAGAAATCAGGTAGCTACCTTCCCCTGCCTCCTGCATCCTGAGGTTAAATATGTGTAACTTCACTGCCTCCTGGCTTCAAAGTTTGTTTTTTTCAAAGTATTGTTCACACGGAGAACATAGAACGCTTCCTTTGGGGGGTATTACTTGTAGTATAAGTTCTGCTGCTCTTGCAAGTAAAGAAATGTAATGAATTGGGTGAAACAAATGAATTGACCTTGTGTAATTATCACTCAGAATCAAATGGTTCTGTGCTGCAGCTGATGTTTGGTATTTTTGGAGACTCCGGTTTTCCCATCTTGTAGGACATTCTGTTTTGTCATGAAAGCTAATGCACTATCCTATCAGCCATTTCCCATACTCTTGGTAAGTAAAGAGGGGTATTCTATGTGACTTATCTATGCTGTAATGGCTGTGGAGTTATGCTCATGCCTCAGCTTCTCATGCGCTATGGCTATATGTCCAGCTGAGGTCTGGATTCTACAAGGCAGCAATCAGGGCTTCTTCCATGTTACTTTTGATAAGTTTTACTGGGACACAAAAAAGATACATGCCATGGATATTTACAGAAAAAACTCGGATATGAAAGTGTCAAGTTAGGCATCCATGAGACAGATGTACTAAGCAATTCAACATAGCTGAAGGAGAGAGAGACTATAACATGTGGAGCAATTAAAAAAAAACTATTCGAAAAGTCATCTTTTTATTTGCTATTAAAGTATTTTTCTATTATACTTTTAAAAGATTATTGCCATATGAAGTTTCTTTTCTGCCATTTTTGCCAAATAATCTCCTTATTGAATTACTTCATTTCATATTAGAGTTTATTTTTTATTATCAAGTTTAAAAACCATTGATGATTTCCTTATATAAATCTTTATAATTCTTAGCTTACTTATGTATTTGTATTATCTAAATACTTTGGCCAATAACTTCAGAAGAACTTTTATTAGTAGTTGAGCTAAAAGATAATTGTATTATGTTTTTGAATCTCTCTTAAATATTTTCCTGTGATACAAGTCATAGTTTGAACAAGAACATCTCCCATAAGCTGAAGTCCTTGAACACTGGGCCCCTGTTTGGAGGAGCTGTTTCAGGAGGTTTAAAAGGTGTGGTCTTGTTAGAGGAAGTCTGTGATTGACAGTGGGCTTTGAGGGTTTAAAGGCTCACATCATTTCCTGTTATTTCTGCTTCCTACTTATGGTTCCTGGTGAGGCTCTCAACTTCCTGTTCTTGACACTATGCCTACATCTTGCTGCCATGGCTCTGCTCTGCTCACAGACTATTATTTTTCTGGAACCAGAATCCAAAATAAACTCTCTTTTCCTGAAGCTGTCTTTGGTCAAGGTGCTTATCACAGCAAAAGAAGTAACCAGTGCACTCGTAGCATTTGCCTTTTGGAAGCCCTCGTTTCCCTTTCGTGGCTATGATTAAGATACCTTGATAAAAAGCCATTTAAGGGATAAAGGGTTTATTTTTCTCACAGTTCCTGGTTGCAACAGATCACTGTGGGGAAGTCACAACAACAGGAGCTTGAGACATCTGGTACCATCACATCCACAGTCAAGACCAGAGGGAGAGGGCACGGATGCTTACTTCATCCTCTGCTAACTTTCTTTACTCTTCTACTGTCCAAAGTCCAAAATTGGGGAATGGTGTTGCAGACTTGGGAGCTGTGTGTTCCTCCATCAGTTAAGGCGATGAAGACCGTCTTTATTGACAAGCCTGGAGGCTAATCTGATCTAGGCAATCCCTCATTGATACTTTCTTCTCTGGTGATTCTGCACTGTGTCAAGTTGTCAATTCAACATAGCCATGACACCTTTATCCCCTTGTCACCTTGATACAGAAACGGATTACTTTAAACCATCCCCTTTCTCCCTTTTGTCCCTGAAGTCTTATGTTTAACTATTAATAATAAAAAATATAGTCCAAGGCTCAAAATCAAAATGTTTCCAAATCTATAAAAATCCTGACATATTAAAAGCTTGAAGTTTTTTAAACTGGGCCTATCAAACTAAAACATTAAATAATTCTATATTATAATGGCATCAAATTAGCATTCTCATTTCCAATGAATGAATGGTACCATCACAAGGAACGTCGAAGCGAAACCAGAAGCTAGAAGGGAAAATGCCAAATCTTGCAGCTATGATGTTCAACTTCTGGGGCTCAGAGTATAGTCTTCTGAGATACTTTAAAGCACTTGTGGTAAGCTCCACCTCACCAACCCTTCTCCCTGCAGTGGACATAACTTCTCTCTTAGACTTAGGACATCTCCACTCTATTCCTATCCCTTGTATTCAGGGGACATCTCACAGTCCTGACATGTTTAATAACTTCACCAGCGTAACTGAGTCTTCATGTTCACAAATAGCTCCTCAGGGCCTCTTTGCAGGGTTTCCAGCTCTGCTGCATCATGCCTAGGTTCAGCTATTCAACTTTACATCTGCCTTTGCCTCCAGAACCAATGCTACAGGGTGATGCTTACATTCCAAACTCTGCCAGTTTAAGAAGAATCTCTCTGCCCGCAGAGGAGAACTGTATCTGATTCTGAGGTCTGAGCCCAAGCAAGCACTTTCCCATTGTTCCAATGAAGCAGACAGGGTCACGTAATTGGTGCTGATCTCACTCTGAATTACAGCTGCTTCTTGAACATCGGTCTGAATGCTCGTGGTCTTCAACTTTCCTTTACAAAACCAATCTATTTGGGGTCTTCAACCTTCACTTGGCTTCTCAGGAAGAGGTCAGAATAAAGACAAATTCTTGGCTAAAAAAAAAAAATCACATGAGATGTAACTATTCTAGTTCCGAATAGAGACCTATTGCCCTCCTAAGCACATCCACACCTCCACTATCTATATCCTGTAACAGTTCTTATTTTCTGAGCTTCCATCAGAATGACCCACTAATTTCTGCTTCCAGAATTTAATGAATTTCCCAACCTAATGTACTGATTTGTCTGTATTATTTCCATAAAAATACTTTAAGGCTTAATAGCCACACAGTCATGTTTATCATAGCAAAAGCCTTACTTCTCTAGTACGAACTTCCATCCTGGGTTGTTTCTATTTTTTTTTTTTTTGGCATGATAAAATACTGTGACAACTTAGGATAGAATGAGTTTGTTCCTAGTTCCAGGTTATAGTCCAGCACTGTGGGCAAAATCACGGCAGCAGGAGCTTGAGACACCTGGTCACACCACATCCAGAATTGAGAGCAGCTGATACATGCATGCTGAGTATTCCCATAATCCAGAGCCCCACACCAGTGTATGGTGCCGCCCACTGGACTAGGTCTTCCCCAATCAATTATAGTCATGAAGACAGCTTTCCTTCATCACAATACAAAACCACAGATTGCTTTAGACAATGAGAAGTGGTTATCATACAGGTAGAATCAGATACAGTCATAGATTAACATATAATGTACAAAACAAGAACTGCAAAAAAACATATTATGTACATATTCTAACATCAGGAAAATGCATAGATGTTTCCATTTTGTTAAGAGTTTTGGTTCTGAAGCTGGAGAATGACTCAGTGGTTAAGAGCATCAACTATTCTAGCAGAGGATCATGGGTTGAATCCCAGCACCCACATAGTGGGGCTCATGACGGTCTATAACTGCAGTTCCAAGGAACCCAGCACCCTCTTCTGGCCTCTACAGGTACTGCACACATGTGGTACACACATACCCATATATGAAGGCAAAACACTCATACACATAACATAATAAATAAAATTAAAAAAGAGTTTCAGTTATATCAAGATAGAACATTACATTTCACTAGATGACTTTTTATTTTTTGTGGCATCAGTTTCCACAACAAATCTATTCTTATGGAAGATAATAAAAACAAAGAGTTTCTTTTGGCTCCTCAAACAAACCATGCTTCAATATATCAAAGCATATATATGTATTAATTTTTCTGTTGTGTGATGTGGGAGTGTCATATATCAATCTGTTGATTTCATTGGTTAAGTTATAATAAACCAACTGCTTGGCCTCAGCTTGGAACATAGATGGGAGGAGTAAACAGAATAGAATTCTGGGCGGAAGAGGAAGTGAGGTCAGACTCTGCTCTGCTCCCAGAGAGACCCGACAGCTCGGACAGCTCTGCTGGAGCAGAGACGCCATGCTCAGCTCTCCCAGGCAGCTGCAACCCACGACGGACTTAGGCTAGAATCTTCCCGGTAAGCGCACCTTGGGGTGCTTACACAGATCATTAAAAATGGGCTAGTCCAGGTGCGAGAATTGGCCTGTAAGGGCTGGAGTTCCTGGGCCAGGCGTTCTTTAAATGAATACAGTTTGTGTGTTGTTATTTCGGGCATGAGCTAGCCAAGCGGCCGGGGTGTTGGGGACGTAGCCCTGCCGCCGCTCCATATTTCAACAGTTGTGTAATAAATGCTTTACGATGTTTGCCATCATACTTTGCTATGTAAAAGTATTTTTGCTTATTTCTGTGTTCTGTGATATTTATTTAGAATATTAATTCATTTTATTCTAAAATTATTTTCAAATATTTTTGTATATATTGAGGAATTTTAAATTATATTACAGTTTTCCACTTTTTTGTAGTACTTTCAGTGAACATTTTTCTGAAGTTTTTGGTGTTCCTCTGTGGTCAACAGATGAGAAAGGACAAATGGAATCCCCTTTTGGGATTCTTAGTCTCATTACTGAAAGAATTTAAATATGGACTCAGACTAAAGTCGAAGGCTAATTTCATTAGAGTTTAAAAGACAAGTCACAGGTCAGGCCAGCTACCTGGAAAGGAATATGGAGGAGAGAAAGGAGAAAACCATTTAAGCTGGCAGGGAAGTAACACATTATTTCTGAATAACTCAGAAAAACAGGCCACCTTACAGAGCTACATGTGGCCTATAACCGATGGTGCTGAGAGTGGGGATCCTGGGAAAGAAAAGTACAATGTCTTATTAAAGTACTAATTATTCTGCCCGTCTCTCTACCATGGCTTAAGGTGAGCCCACTTTCCAATGGGTGGACTTTTATCCATGTCATTGACCCTGTCTAAATGGAAGCCCAGGCTGAGAGTCTATTCTTTTCTGCTGGAGGGTCTTCCTTAAGGTGCTTTTATTGCTTGCTCTAAAAGACTGTGAATACATTGAGCCCTAGAAATGTTTTCGTGCATAACAGATTCTCTCTCTTTCCGGAATATCAGGCATTTTATCTTTTTCAAATTCATTTCTTGAAAGTGATTAGAATCTTGTGTCTGACAACATTTTTTTGTATAATTATTCCTGTTTGTTGTGTGTTTCAGTTATTTCTTGACTATTTTGTGATGTATCAGTTCTGGCCCTGTCTCTCTGTGCCTCTTGCTTTGTATGTCAACATACATACATATTACTTGTCTATAGCCAGCTACTTATTAGTTTTGATATATTTCTAAGTCACATTATTCTAGGTATCTTTCTTGATATAGAATTTAGCTGTGACTCGCTTTTCTAGCCTGATCTGAGAGTCTATCTTAATAAGTAAGTTTATCTCATTTGCATTTTCATTTGAAATGAGTATCTCCTGCGTTCACATTTGGGCTCATGCATTATAGTATTCTTCCTGAGAGATGGTAGCACATCTTTATAACTTCCAACACATGCAGACAGCGCTATGAGACATGGCCAGGAAGATGTCCTGAGTCCCCAGTCCTGAAAGATCTGCCCATTTCTCTCCTGAACTCTCCATCGCCAGATGCGTCACGTAACCACACGACACGCCATCACACGTCACACAATCACACACCACACCATCACGCGTCACACTCTTTTCTCACTGTGATCCTCATGTTTGTTTGGACCCTAGCCTGACTCTTCAATAGACCCAGGGCCACACGTATTCATATGGATTTTCCTTCTGCCACTTTGCTGGCAGAACTTGCTTTCTATCTAGCTCAGTTTCAAGAGTAGCTTTGCCAAGGCTGTGTCTTTTCATTCAACTTGGAAAGTTCTTTGCGTAGGAGTATACATGAATGAAGTGTTCCTCTTTGAATACTGTGAGAGAATTAGTCACTTCCTTCGGTGTTCTTAGAGAAGTCTAATATTAGTCAAATTTCTTTTTTTTTCCTTTTCTTTTTTTTGTAGGTGTCAGTGTTTTCTGTGTATAACATCTTTTCTACCTAAGATTGCTCCTGCTGGACATCCTGTCACTTTATTAAGAAATAGCTTTGAGTTATTTACTCTGTCTGTTTTTCTATTTTCTGAGATCTTTTATGTCTATATTTTATAACTTTACTTTTTTTAAAAAAAAAATTCTGTCATACATTAAATCATGACCAAATTTTCTCTTCCATCCATGTCTCCCAATCCTTCCTCCTCCCAAACCTCTCCTCTCTGCCAGACTCCTCCTCCTCCATTTCCCTTAAAAAAAGTGGGGCTGGAGAGATGGTTCAGATGTTAAGAGCACAGACCACTCTTCCAGAGGACCTGAGTTCAATTTCCAACAACCACATGATGGCTCACAACCATCTACAATGAGAACTGATGCCCTCTTCTGGCCTGCAGGTATACATGCAGATAGAACACTATATACATAATAAATAAATCTTTTTTAAAACAAAAGTATAAATTTCTCAGGGATATCCATTAAATATAACATAACAAGACACAATAAGATAGGTATAAACTCCCATATCAAGGCTGAACAAGGCAACCCAGTAAGAGATAAAAAGCTCTGAGGAGCAGGCTAAAGAATCAGAGACACCTCCACTCCCACAAGAACATAAAGCTACAGAACCATAAGTTATATGAAGAGGACTTAGTTCAGACCCATAAAGGGTCCATGTTTGTTGTTTCAGTCTCTGTGAGTCCCTATAAGCCCTGCTTAGTTGACTCTGTGGGCTATGTTCTCCTGGAGTTTTCTACCCCTTGGGCCCCTACAATCCCTTCCCCCTTCTTATGGGGAATTCCCTTGGCTTCACCTAATGTTGTCTGGGAACCTTTGCATCTGCTCCCATAAGCTCCTGGATGACACCCCTCTGATGACAATTGAACTAGGCAGTATATGAATATAGCAGAGAAAATCATTAGAAATAATTTTTTGTTGGTTTGTTTTGTTTTTGCCAGTTTTGTTTGGTTCTATCCTGAGTCTCCGGGATGTCCTGTCTCTGGCTCCTGGCTAATTAGGAAGCATCAGTCTGGGTTCCCTCTGATTGGATCAGTCACTGGTTGGCCACTCCTACAAGTTTGCTACACCTTTATCCCATTATGTCTTGCAGAAAGGACAAATTGTAGGGCAAAGGCTTTGTGGCTGGGTTAATTTCCCAGTCCTACTGTGAGGACCCTTGCCTAGTTATAGAAGATGACTAGTTTGGGCTTCTTATTACACCCATTACTAGGAGACTTTGCTAGGATCACTCACATAGATTCTAAGGAGTTTCCACCACAGTTTCTATGCTGCTACTCCCAAGTGCCTCCAATTTCAGTCATCTCTCCCAGTTCTCTCCCCCATCCCTCCCACTCGCATTTGATTCCTCCTGTTCCTATCTTTATGCGCCCCAAGTCCACCCAAGAACTCTATTTTCCATTGCCAAGGAGATCCATGCATACCCCCTTGAGCCCTCCTTCTTTCTTAGCCTCTCTGGGTATGTGGACTGTAGATGTGATTGATCTTTACCTTATAGCTAAAATCTAATAATGAGTGAGTACATACCAGGTTTGTCTTTCTGGGTCTGGCATACTTCATTCCAGATGATCTTTTCTAGTTCCATCCATTTCCCTGCAAATTTCGTGGTATTGTCATTTTTAATAATTGAGTAATACTCCATTGTATAAATGTACCATGTTTTCTTTATTTATCCATTCTTTGGTTGAGGGACACCTAGGTTGTTTCCAGTTTTTGACTGTTACGAATAAAGCTTCTGTGACTATAGTTGAGCAAGGGTTTTTTGTGGTGGGATGGAGTATTCTTTGGATATATGACCAAAAGTTATAGCTTGGTTTTGAGACAGAGTCCCAATTTTCTGAGAAACCACTGTAATGATTTCCATAGTAGTTATACTAGTTTGAACTCTAACCATCAATGGAGGAGTGTTCCCCTTGCTCCACACTCTTGCCAGCATAAGCTTTCCCTTCTGTTTTTGATCTTAGACAATTCTGAATAGGTGTAAGATAGAATCTTAAGGTAGTTTTGATTTGCCTTTCTCTGATGACTAGGGATGTTGAACATTTTTTAAGTCACTTGATATTACTCTGTTAACAAAGAAAAAGAATTATCTGTTTAGATTTCTACCCTAATTTTTTTTAAAAATTGGATTATTTAATTCACTGATGTCTAGTTTCTTTGGTTCTTTATATATTTTGGATATTAGCCTTTTGTTGGATGTGAGAAGTGGAGTTGGTGAAAATCTTTTCCCATTCTGTAGGTTGCCATTTTGTCCTGTTTACAGTGTCCTTTGCCTTACAGAAGCTTTTCATTTTTATGAGAGCCCATTTATTGATTGGTGTTCTTAGTGCCTGTGCTATCAGTGTTTTGTTCAGGAATTTGTCTCCTGTACCAATGAATTCAAGGCTATCCTCCACTTTCTCTTCTATTAGGTTCAGTGTACTGGTTTTTTGTTGAGGTCTTTGATCCTGTGGGACTTGAGTTTTGTGCAGTGTGGCAGGTATGGATCTATTTGCATTCTATATTCTGACATCCAGTTAGGCCAGCACCATTTGTTGAATATGCTTCCTTTTCTCCATTGTATAGTTTTGGTTTCAAAAATCAAGTAGACATAGGTGTGTGGATTTATGGCTTTGTCTTAGGTTCTACTCCATTGATCAATGCATCTGTGTCTATGCCAACATCATGTTGTTTTTAGTACTATAGCTCTTTAGAAGAGCTTAAGAACAGGTATAGCGATACCTCTGACAGTTCTTTTATGGTACAGGATTTTTGTTAGCTATCCTGAGATTTTTTGTTTTTCCATATGAAGTTGAATATTGCCCTTTCAAGGTCTATAAAGGGTTGTGTTGAAACTTTGATGGGGATTCCATTAAATCTTTATATTACTTCTGGTAGGATAGTCATTTTTATTATGTTTAACATACTGTTCCACGAGCAAGGGAGATCTTTCCACCTTCTGATAACTTCTTAAGTTTATTTCTTCAAAAATTGAAGTTTTTATCATATAAGTCTTTCACTTGCTTAGTGAGAGTTACCCCGTGATATTTTCTATCATTTGTGGCTGTTGTGAAGGGTGTTGTTTGCCTGGTTTCTTTCTATTTGTCATCTGTTTATAACAGAGGTACTGATTCTTTTACTTACTCTTGTATCCAGCCCCTTTGCTAAAGGTGTTTATCAGCTGTAGGAGTTCCCTGCTAAAAATTTTGAGGTCAATTATGTATGATCTCACATGATCTGCAAATAACGATACTTTTACTTCTTCCATTCCAATTTGCATCCCCTTGACTTCCTTCAATTGTCTTAATGTTCCTTCTAGAACTTAAACTACTATAAAAAATAGATATGGAGGGAATGGACAGCCTTTTCTTGTTGCTGATTTTAGTAGAATTGTTTGATTTTCTCTACATTTAATTTGATGTTGTCTATCAGCTTGCTGTAAATAGCCTTTATTATATATAAGTATGTACCATGTATACCTAATCTCTTCAAGACTTTGATGATGAAGGGGTCTTTGATTATTCAAATGTTTATCAGCATATAATCAAATGATCATGTGTTTTTTTTCTTTCAGTTTGTTTATATGGTGTTTATATTTTGCAGTGTCCTTTGTGTTTCTATTCTGTTCAGTAAGTATTGACATTAACTCTTTTTTTTTTTTTTTTTTTTTTTGGAATTCTGGTAGAATTCTCCTCTAAAACTGCCTGGTCCTCAGATTTTATTTTGGTTGGGCGACTTTTAATGACTGCTTTTATTTTCTTAGGGGCTATAGGTCTAATTAAATTGTTTATCTGATCTTGATTAACTTGGTAAATGGTATCTATTGAGAAAGTTATCCATTTCTATTAGATTTTCAATTTTGTGGAGTATGGGTTTTGAAAACATGACTTAATGATTCTTTACATTTCCTTGGCGATTGTTGTTATGTTCCCCTTTTCAATTTTGATTTTGTTAATTTGGATATTTCCCCCTTTTAGTTAGTTTGAATTTCCTAAATGAGCTATTTGTTTTACTGCTTCTTTGCATTGTTCCTTGTGTTCCTATTTTGCTCATTTCATCCCTCAGTTTGTTTATTTCTTGTTGACTACTCCTCTTGGATGAGCTCTCTTCTTTTTGTGTAGTGTTAAGTTGCTAGTTTGAGAGCTCTCTTGCCACGCCCCCCCCCCCCCCCCCCCCCCCCCCCCCAGCGAGCTCTATGCACTAGAATCCAGTTCGCAAGCTTCAGGCAAGGGGCTGGAGGTTGAGGAAGCACACCTAGAGACAGACCAACACACGGACCTCCAATCGCTGGTATAGAAGCCCATCTTTAATAGCACCATGGAGGCTTAAATATCCAACCGTCAATGGCCAACAGGTGAAAATCCCATCCTCTGATCCTATACAGAAGAGCCAGATTTGTAGGCTATGATACGGTGAGGAGGAGAGAGAATTTTGAGTGAAAGGTCAGGTGGGCTCTGAGAGAGTCTTAGAGGTTTTTGTAGGGGGATTGCCTGAGGTTCTGGGTTCCTGTGTGGTCTCTGGGAGAGCAGGGGTTTTAATTGGAGTTGTGGACCAGGATCTGTATTTCATAACTTTCAATCCATTAATTTTTTGGTTGTTTCCTTAAACTAATTCTTAAGTACTTACCCTCTTCCATTAATTTTTAAAATTTTTCTTCAAACTTCTAAAGATTTCCCCATGATATATTTGGATGTTTTGTCTGCATGTACATCTACACGTGTTGACATCAGATCTTATGGGACCACAGTTAGAGATGGTTGTGGAGCTGCCATGAAGGTGCTGGGATTTGAACTCACGATCTCTGGAAAAGCAAACAATGCTCTTAACCACTGAGCCACCTCTCCAGCCTTCTTTAGTTATGTTTCATTCTTGTTACATATGCTCATTTCTCATTTTGGGATTTGTGCTCTCCTTGCTCATTTCTGTATTAAACTTTTCACCAGATTCCCTTTGAGTTCTGTTTATTTTATTTTACTCAGCTTGCCATCCGAACCATGTGCCTTAAAAAAATCATTCTTCCTATGTGCTCAGGTATTGTGAGCGTCCTTTGTGTCTCTTCTGGGTCGGATTTTCATTGTTCTCTTTGTGCGTACTGTGTCCCCATTGCCACACCAAATGAGAGCAGATTTGTGTACCGCACTCCTTTTTTTAAACACAGGCTTTGTCTTCTGTGTGCTCTTTAGTGAGCAAACTTTACTATTCCTTTTAGAACAAGGCATTTTAATTTGCTCAATGATAGAATGCTAGCTGTGCATGTGTGTGTGTGTGTGTGGTATTGTGTGGTGTGATGTGGTATGTGAAAGAAATGGAGACGACGTCTTCTGCACAGGCCCAGATTCACCCACAAAGCCTGCACCAACTCCGTGTTCTGCACTGTGAAAACCATGATAAAGTGTTGCCCCCCTCTCTAGTCTGCCTCACTATTGAAGATGCTTTGTTCTTCTTTGTTTGCTTTTTTAGTTTTTTTTTTAATTTTTTTTATTGAGAATAAGAAAAAAAAAGTTTCCGCGTCCTCCCAGCCTCCCATTTCCCTCCCCCTCCCCCCATCCTTCTCCCCCTCCCTCTCTAATCCAAAGAGCATTCATGGTTCCCTGCCCTGTGGAAAGTCCAAGGTCCTCCCCCTTCCGTCCATGTCTAGGAAGGTGAACATCCAAACTGGCTAGGCTCCCACCAAGCCGGAACATGAAGTAGGATCAGAACCTCTTGCCATTGACCTTGGCTTCTCATCAGTCCTCATTGTTCGCCATGATCAGAGTCCGGTTTTATCCCATGCTTTTTCAGTCACAGTCCAGCTGGCCTTGGTGAGCTCCCAATAGATCAGCCCCCACTGTCTCAGTGGGTGGGTGCAGCCCCCCGTGGTCCTGACATCCTTGCTCGTGTTCTCCCTCCATCTGCTCCTCATTGGGACCTTGTGAGCTCAGTCCAATGCTCCAGTGTGGGTCTCTGTCTCCATCCATCACCAGATGAAGGTTCTATGGTGATATGAAAGATATTCGTCAGTATTGCTATGGGATAGGGTCATTTCAGGTTCCCTATCCTCAGCTTCCCAAGGGACTAACTGGGGACATGGCCTTGGGCTCCTGGAAGCCCCTCTAGGTTCAAGTCTCTTGCCAACCCTAAGGTGGCTCCCTTAACTAAGATATGTGCTTCCCTGCTCCCCTATCCAACCTTCCTTTATCCCAATCTTCCTGTTTCCCCA
>NW_026067931.1:3471205-3489051 GCF_014885135.2 Alexandromys fortis | reverse complement strand
AAAGTTGTTTTGATTTGCATTTCCCTGATTGCTAATGAGGTTGAGCATGACCTTAGGTGTCTTTTGGCCATTTGAACTTCTTCTTTTGAGAATTCTCTGTTCAGTTCAGTGCCCCATTTTTTAATTGGGTTAATTACCATTTTAAAGTCTAGTTTCTTGAGTTCTCTATATATTTTGGAGATCAGACCTTTGTCTGTTGCAGGGTTGCTAAAGATCTTCTCCCAGTCAGTGGGTTGCCTTTTTGTCTTAGTGACAGTGTCCTTTGCTTTACTGCTTTTTTAGTTTTTATAAGATGTTTGTGGCATTCTCATTGACTGCTTACCTGTCTACCTAGTGTCCCTCCAAGTCTTCCGACACCTTTCTTAAGGCCAGTGTGCTTTGCTTGCAGAGTCCTCTCTTTTCTGTGCTGTAGATTTGTTTTTAACTTACTGCATGAAGGAGACTCTCCAGAGAAGAATGGAAAACACCCAATTTTATGTACTTTTTCTAACTCCTAGGCCCTATTTTAAATTGTCTATATTTTTTCCTTAATATTTCCCTGATATAGGGATATTTTCTATTATCCTCCATTTTGTGTCAGAGACTCCTTGACACTATTCTGCTCTTAGCTTCTTCTGCCTCTATTATAGTTCCCTTGGCCTTTTATTATGATGACAGACTGAAAACTCCCCTGGCTTTCATCACTTTGGAAGCCCTCATAGCAGTGTATAGGTCAGAGTACAGCACAAGGGTTGACTTAATCTGAATCTCATTACAACTTCTTGTTTTTATCTAAAGGAAGAAAATAACTACAGTCTAGATTAAATTTTGAAATTGCTTAATAATTACAAGTTATGTATGCTGAGATTTTTATACTAAATTCTACTGATAGAAATGTGATGGGTATTTCTTTGTCTTTGAAATATTATTCATTGAGTAAGGTAGAATGAAAACCAGTCAAATGTACGTAAAGTGAAAAATATGCCACAGTTCCACATAGCAAAGTAAATCTCATGAATGCTATTAAACTTAGAGCCACTCACTTATATAAAAATATAGGGAGCTCTTAACCGCTCGTTGCTGTGTTTGGAATTAGAATCACATCCTTCTGTTATATCCTCCTAAAGACCACACCTCTTAAAATCAGATGACTTTCTGGTTTATGTCTTTGCATGAAGCTATGGGAAATGATATGTGTGGTGGTAATGAAGCCACCTTAAAAAGATAATACTGGTACATGATGATCACAACTTAGAGCAACTTTTTTTTTCTAGATAGGGTTTTTCTGTGTAGCTCTGGCTGTCCTGGAACTCACTTTGTAGACCAAGATGGCCTCAAACTCACAAAAGATCCACCTGCCTCTGCTTCCTGCCATGCCCAGCTATGTTTTATCACAGTATTTCAACCCATTAAGGTTTTTTAGATCAAATTAACCATTAATTTCTCTTTATATTTTGGTATGTTTTTTCTTCATAACTATGTTCTTTGGTTACTTTTATTATCCACTTTTACCTGGATATTTTTCTTCACAAGTCAATTCATACATTAAACTTGAAGCAACTTACATTCTACCTTTCCCAATACTGTGATTTAATAAGCTTTTGGTGATGATGATGATGATGATGATGATGATGATGATGGACTTTTGTCTTCTCGCCTATCTCTGCTCTGTGTCTTCCCTCCCTCTATGGATGCACAGTTGTTGCCAGCCTCTGCATCACTCACATTTGCTCGTCTCTCTAGTTCTGCTGGTGGCTGCTGCCACGATTTCCCTACAGTGGTGGTTCTGTTTGCAGGAGAGAAAGGCTTGCAACCTATTTGACACATTTTAAAACAGCACTCCTTTAGCTGCCTGGGGTCATCTGGAGAAGTCCGAAGATTCAGGTATCATTCAAATCTCTTCATCTAGATGGTTTCCATGATCCTATTGCAATAAGGGCACAGCCATTGTTTGCCTCCTGGGGTCTGCTGTAAAGCTGGTAACCTTGCAGCTCTCAGGGCAAAGAGTTACTATGTTTCTAATTTAAGTCCTAGAAAGCATTAACTCCACATCCCTGGAACTGTGTAAGCAAAAACAGAGTGTTAACACATGGCACAAACAACCAACTTTATGAACCATGGAACTCTGAGACTTGAACCTGAAGATGGAAGATAACCTCAATAAAGAATTATGTGTAAACTGTTGCATGAAAGTCATTTTTTTTGTTACAGAAGCAATAACACCTTTCCATCGACTTTGTACAAGAATTTTTAATAACTTTAGTGGATGTTAGTAAATCACGTTGACCCTCAAGGTCTCTACATGGCCACAAATAAACATGCGCAGATGAACTACGTTGTTGCTTTTTGGCTCTGTTGTGCAAACAATTACGTACCAGGTCAGACCAGGGCACAATTTATACTTTTTGCTCACCAATTTATTCCTAAAACCTGTGGCTGATTATTAATGCATACATTCAAGGGGACATGCCACTTAGGGCTGCTGGCTCTAGCCGTTAAAGACTGGGATCTTTGTATCTCTCGCTCTCCTTTTTAACAATAGGGGTTTAGATATTCCATAACCTACAAGCTCATTTTAAAAATCATGATTTAACTAGAAGGCTTTAATTTGTCATATAAATGTATGTCAATATTGCTATAAAACTATATGGAAGATTTTAAAAGGGTCTTGTAAATAAGTTTTACATTTATTGTGGCTTCAGCTAATGTCTTACTTGCTTTCTATTTACTTTTCTTTGACTTTTGATTTTTGTAGATTTTAGCAGTGCAAACATTGCCGGATTTCAGATACTGCTAATCACTCTTTCTAAGTATTATTTAATTTCAAGATTTAATATTTCATAGCACATTATTTTAAATGAAGATGGAATGTTATAGAACTACTACTTGGATTGGAAGCAGATACACTTATGTGATGGTCTTTCATTTGAATTACTGACACCTTGTTTGGCTGGTAAGACATTATCTAGATGTTCTACACAAAGAAGGAGGAGCAATTTTAATCTGACATGTTGAAGACCAATTATGCTTTAATACTATCTATGTCTAGTGGGCCCTCAAGAGGCACTGATGTGTGGCCAGAGTCATCTTTAAGAATTCAGGAATGGTTTTAAACCTTTCTGTGGCAAAGTCTACAGTCACTTTTAAGTTTGATTATCAAGTTAGGGAGCAACTAGACTTGATCAATGTGTTTGCAAATGTTATAAGGCACCAGAACCAGTGTCTCGTGTGTCTTTCCTCACCCTTTAATCTCTTCACAGTACACAACTTGCTGGGGTTCAAATTAAGAATCTGTATCAGAAGCCTCAGAGGTACGTCTGTATATCACACTATGAGAGAAGGCAAGGTTTGTTTCCAATTCCCTTTTTTGTTATTTCCTACCTTTATAAATTATTGAAGGCACCATATTCTTTCAACTTATATTTTATGTAAGTCTCAAATGGTATCATAAATACTGTATGCATAGATATATATTCCTGTATTAGCTGAAAAAAATGAGGCTGCCACTACAGTTCAGTTGAATGAATTTCTTAAGCTCCTTCTTAATTCTATTTCATGGTAGCTTTGCATTCATGGAGTTGAAAGCACAACTTGTAATTTCTAATATCTGAAATTAATATAAGCAAACCAGAAAGGTCAATTCTGCTTTTTTTTGGCTTATAATTGATTCATATATAGACAGTATCACCTACATGTTGTGTGTTTCCCGAGTATGCCCTTACTGGTACGTTTATATCAATTCATTTAAAATAATGAGTCGCTGGTCTAGTTGTTTATTATTCTTCTAGAGCTATTAGCAACATGTTCCTTCATCTGTTTTATCACTTGCATGGTTTGCCAGAGCAGCAAGTGCTGCATATTACTCGGTTGTGTCTTAACCAGCTTTGCTCTTTTTCCAAGCAAGCGGGACCGGATCTGTTTCCCTTTCCAGGAAGGTAGCTGTCTGGAGGCCCACATGGGCCCTGCAGACAGCTTTGGAGGGGGGTGATGGGCTTCCCTGACTCTCCTGCATTTGAAGATGCAGGCGTTTATTCCTGTGCTTTCTGAGAAAACAGTTTGGATCAAAAACAGGTTTCCAGGGAGCCATTAAGAGAGCTTGTTTCGCCTATCACGGGTCCCTAAACATATTGATAGGAACTCAAAGAAAAGATATGTATTTTAATTTTTGTCTTCAAAGCCTTGAGATCATGGAAGCTAAAAATAAAGTGGGAGTAGTCAGGGATAAGAGTAAATTTCCAGGTGTGTGTGTCTGCACGGAGGGATGCTTGCTGACAATCCCCTGATATATTGCCTGGGGTAAGATATGATGTCATGCATATTACTGTCTTTCTGAGAGAACATAATCAAGTAATGTAGGTCTCTTCTCTCTTTGAACATAAAGTGCCTGCTCCTTCACTGATTAGTCTAGTTCTTCCGTTAGTATGGCTCAGTTCATTTGAATTTGGCAAGTCTTTATGAGCAGAAAATAATTAGGAAGAGCCAATCAAAGTTAACCAGATCTAAACAAAATGTATAGTTTATGAAACAAAAGCCCCAAGAAAGTCATTGCAAAAACAAACAAACCAAAAAAAACAGGACCTCAGTTTTTCATATGAAAGAGGGACTCAGGAACTTTCCGGACCACCTCTGAACTGTGGATTGATAAATTCAGAGAAAAGGGGTAGTTGGTTCCTCAGGTGTATACCTGCTGGCTTTCCCATGAGGCTCCAACACATGGTCCTAGTCCAACAGGCACACAAATGGCCCCAGTTAAGCTAAATGGGACACATAACAATACCAAAACTCATGAACTAGAAGGTAGGAGGTAGAAGGATAGGATTGATGGGAACAGGAGGAAGATAAGGAGTTGGGAGAGAGCTCTGGCTAGAGATTAAGGGTGCTTTCTGTCCTTGCAAGAGGACTCGAGTTCAGTTCTCAGCACCCATGTCAGGCAACTCTAACCACCTGTAACTACAGCTCCAGGAGACTGATGCCCTCTCCTAGCCTCTGTAGGCCCTGCATGTAGGCACACAGACACAGACATAGGACAGACAGACAGACACATAAATGTACACACAATTAAGAGTAAGATAAATCTTTAAAAATAAAAAGGAAGGGTATAGGTATTAGTCAGGGTTCTCTAAACTCCCACCCCCTCTCTCTATATATACATATATATATATGTGTGTGTATGTATATATATAAACATACATACATACAAACATAAAACCCAGAAGTTGCCCAGTCCATGGGTCTGGTTGTCGTAGCTGGTCTTCAATATTTGCTGGAGTCCTGAGGAAGTAGGTTCTAATGCCAGTGAAGTAAGGGAATTGCTAGCAAGTCAGAGACAAGCAGGCAAAAGCTCCCTTCTTCCATGTCCTTATGTAGGCTTCCAGCAGAAAG
The DNA here is from genome assembly GCF_014885135.2 of Alexandromys fortis. NCBI lineage: Eukaryota > Metazoa > Chordata > Mammalia > Rodentia > Cricetidae > Alexandromys > Alexandromys fortis. The sequence continues at coordinate 3,483,690 of NW_026067931.1, read as the reverse complement.
TGTGGCCCAGATTAAAGTTGTGTCTTCCTGCCTCAAGATCTGAATCAAAAGTGTGTCTTTTCCCAGATTGGAAGAGCTGAAATAAAAGTGTGTTTGCCTAACTCAAATATCCAGATTACAAGTGTATCTTCCTACTTCAAATTAAGCAAAAAACATCCCTTACAGTGGGCCCTCCAATTCTGAAGTTTTAGTTTTAGATGTAGTAAGGTTGAACAGTCCAAAACAGCCACGTCAAAAAGAGCCACAATATGTGAAGGATAACTCAGATGTGTTATTTATGCATATGAAATTGCACAAGAACCAACTTAACACAAGATTTACTGTTGAGAACTTCTACACAGATGATGGCTACTGAGTTTCACTCACTAAGAGACCATTAGCTCTGTCTGTGAAGAGACTGGCAGACCTTGACCTGAGCAGGAGAGTAGGTGAATAGGGCTGCAAAACTGGCATATGAGAAAAACTCTCTGGGCATGAGAGAAGCTGGCACCTGGAAAGGCTGACTAGAACTGACAGGAGACACTAGCACTTCAAAGTCTCTGCTGGTGACTAGTGACATCTTAATATAAAAGGTATTCCCTATGGTTGGAGATTTTTGTCTGAGAAAGTCAGTGCTTACTCAAATGACTCTAAACCCTACACCTGTGGCATTATTGCCTTTATCCCTTATATAATGGTGAAATTTTAACTACTAAAGCTTCCCCTTTGCTCTAGCCTTCCCCTCTCCAAGGCATACAATTTCGCTTAAAAATAGAATAGAATATAATACAATAAGATAAAACAAAACCTGACACATTGGAATAGGGCAAAATAAACAACCAGAAGGAAAGGAGTCCAAGAGAAGGCACAAGAGCAGAGACTCACTCATTTACACACTCAGGAATCCCATAAAAAAGGATGTACTGGAAGCCATAATAAATATGCAGAAGACCTGGTACAGACCCATGCAGGCACTGTTCATAACTTGATGTCTGTGAGTTCATATGAGCCTTGATCATGCTGATTTAGAAGGATTTGTTTTCTTGGGGTCCTCCAACCCCTCTGGCTCTTGCATTCTTTTGAACAAATCCCATTTAGGATGTGTAGGGATATTTTATCTGTGTTTTAATAAATAAAGCTCGCCTGAGGATCAGAATGCAAAGCTAAGTCACTAGAGGCCAGGGAATGGTGCACACATCTTTAATCCCAAGACCCAGGAGACAGAAGCAGATGAATCTTGTTGAGTTCAAAGCTACCCTGGGCTACACAAGATTTATCCAGAAAGAGATCCAGGTGGTGGAGGTTCACACCTATAGTCCCAGTGTTTGGGAGTCACACACATTTAATCCCAACACTAGGGAGGTGGAGCCAGAAACGATATGGTTGGGTGGAGAGAGGAATATAAAGGGGAAGAGGCGGGAACTCACTGTGGTGTGGAGTCTGAGGTTTCATGGAGATACAGTGCAGCCTAGGCAGTCTGAGGATCGCCCCTTCAGTTTGAGCATTGGTAGAGGAAAAGGGTCTCTCCAGTGCTTTACTGCTCTGCTTCTCTGATCTTCAGCTTTAACGCCAGTATCTTTCTGGGTATTTATTATTCGTGCTATAGGATGAGTGTTCCAAGATCTCTCAAAATCTCCACATAACGTCTGGTTGTGCCTCTTTGTATTTGTTCCCATTTCCTGCAGAAAGAAACTCCTCAGATGATGGTTAAGCAAGGAATTGATCTTTAAATCTAGCAGATGGTCGATAGGAGTCATTCTATTTCTATGGTTGTTGTTTGTTTTGGACAGTGGTATTTGTTTTGCCTTATGTTCTCGGATATGAGTTCCACCCTTGGAGTGGGCCTTAAGTCAAATCACATACTGGGTGCTTACTCCCATAAGCTTTGTGGCACCATTGCACTAACATGTCTTGCAGGCAGGACCCCATTGTAGGCCCAGTGGTTTATGGCTGGGTGGATGGTAGCGTGTAGAATACCTTCCTATACCAAAGAGGCTAGAGTGTGTCTTCAGCAACAGGGCCTTGCCATCAGTTTATGGAGAGCAACTGTACTCTTGGCAATGGCCTGGGTTGTTGGAGATTTCCATGGGTGCCTTTTAGTCAACAATTCATTTAGATATAACTTGTTACCAGCGTTGGAAGCTTCCATGGTGGACAAGAGATACCTAGGGCTCTGTCTCCTACATTATTTAAACCAATTTCATTTAGATTACCTTCATATGTTTACATATTTTAGGAAGATTCTACTATATTAGGTATTCATACTACCTCTCAAATTGCACTTAATTTTGTCTCATCCCATATTTCCTTCCTCATACCCCTTCTCTCCAGCTTCAAACTTGATCCTCCCTTTCCAGCCTCCCTCATTCATCCAATAATTATCTATTCTATTTCCCTTTTCTTTTTTTTTTTTTTTTTTTTGTTTTTCGAGACAGGGTTTCTCTGTGGCTTTGGAGCCTGTTCTGGAACTAGCTCTTGTAGATTAGGCTGATCTCGAACTCACAGAGATCCACCTGCCTCTGCCTCCCGAGTGCTGGGATTAAAGGCGTGCGCCACCATCGCCCGGCTCTATTTCCCTTTTCTAAAGAGATCTGTCTTTCCTCCATAGTCTCTTATTCTATACATAACATCTATGATTATGTGGACTTTGGCTAGGTTATCATTGGCTTAAGTGTTAATATTCATATACAAGCTTGTGAATACTTACCATATTTCTCCTTCTGCATCAGGATGATTTTTTTCTAGTTCCATCCAATTACATGAGGATTTTAATTTTATTTAATTAGTGGCTGAGTAATATTGCATTGTGTAAATACACCACGCTTTCTTTATCCTTTCTTCTGTTTGAGGAACATTTAGGTTGTCTGTAATCTCTGGGTATTATAATTAGAACAACAATGATCATAGCTGACTAATAGCAATGAACATGGTGTCTTTGTGGCAGGATGGAGCATCCTTTGGGTATATACCCCAAAGTGGAATAGCTGGATCTTGAGGTAGATCAATTCCCAGCTTCCTGCCAAACTGCCATACTGATTTCCATAGTAGCTATAAAAGATTGTATTCCTGCCAGAAATGGATACATGTTCTCCTTACTCCACATCCTCACCAGCATAATATCAATTGTTTTATTGATATTAGCCATTCTGACAGATGTAAGATGAAATCTCAAAGTAGTTTTGATTTTTATTTCCTCCAGGGCTAGCGAGGTGGAATTGTTGTGAGTTTCTCTCTACTTATATTGTTGTTGGCTATGGGCTTGCTGCAAGCAAACTTTATCATGTTGAGGTATGTTCCTTTAATCCCTAAGCTCTTGAGGACCTTGATCATGAAGGGGTATTGGATTTTACCAAAGACCTTTTGTGCATCAAATAAGAATATCATGTTATTTTTGTCTTTCAGTTTGTTTATATGATGGATAATATTTATTGATTTATGTGTTGAACCATCCCTGCATCAGTGGGGTAAGGCCTACTTGATCATGGAGAAAGATCTTTTTGATGTGTTCTTAGATTTGGTTTGTAAGTTTATTTAGTATTTTTGTATCTATGTTTATATTCATATTTATCTGTGATTCTCTTTCTGTGTTGGGACTTTCTGTGGTTTGGGTATCAGAGTAACTATTGCCATGAAATGAATTAGGCAATGTTCCTTTTGTTTCTACTTTGTGGAATAGTTTGAGGAGTATTGGCATTAACTCTTCTTTGCGTTGGATCTGGTAGAATTATGCATTCAAACTCCCTGATACTGGGCTTTTTCTTTTTTTGATTGGGAGATTTTTAGTAGTTGAATCTCTTTTACTAGTGGTTATGGGTCTGTTAAAATCACCTATTTGATCTTGACTTAACTTTGTATGTGATGTCAGTTGTGAAAATAATATATTTGTTTTAGATTTTCCAATTTGGTGGAGTATAGTTTTTTAAAGTATAATCTTATAACTCTCTAGATTTCTTTAGTGTCTGTTATATGTTCCTCTTTTAATTTCTAATTTTGTTAATTTGGATATTGTTTCTCTGTCTTTTGATTTATTTGGATAAGGTTTTGTCACTCTTGTTGATTTTCTCAAAGAACTAACTCTTTGATTCTTTGCAGTATTTTTTGTTTGTTTCAGTTTTATGAATTTCATTCCCAAGTCTTATAATTTTTTGCCCCTTACTTCTTTTGGATGTGATCTATTCTTTTTGTTATAGAATTTTCTCATGTTTCTTTCAGGTGTGTATGAGTTCTCTTTAATTTTATTTAATTAATGTTAATGTAGGTACACAGTGCTATGAGCTTGCCTCTTAGAACCATCTTTATTGTTTCTCATATGTTTGCTTATGTTGTGTATTCATTTTCATTCAATTCTAGGAAATCTTTAAGTTCTTTCTTAACCCATCTTTTTTTTTTTTTTCATTTGGTAGTGGTTGTTCAGTTTCAATGAATTTATAAGCTTTCTATTTATTCTGTTTGTGATGATATCTAGTGTTGATCTGTGGTGGTCAGACAGGATAAGGGTGTTATTTTAACTTTCCTGTATCTGTTGAAACTTGGTTTGTATTGAGTTGTTGTCAGTTTTAGAAAAGTTCTTTGAGGTGCTGAAAAGAAAGCATATTCTTTTGTGTTTGAATGAATGTTCTGTAAGTATCTGTTAGGTCCATTTGGCTAGTAAAGCTTTATTTTCTGGTACAGTCTATTTGGTATTCTTTGTGCTACTTGAACCTTGATAGACATCTCCTTTTATAGATTAAGAAAATTTTATTCTATAATTTTTTTGAAAATATATTTATGTATTTTACCTGGTCTTCCCCATTTTTATCCATTTCTATTATTCTTAGATTTGATCTTTTCATTGTTTTCCAGATTTCCTGGATGTTTAGTAACGGGATTTTTTTTTTTTTTGTATTTAACATTTCTTTGACCAAAGTATTCGTTTTTCTATCTCGTTTTCAATGCGTGAAACTCTCTCTACTAGATCTTGTATTCTGTTGGTAAGGCTTACCTCTGAGGTTCCTGTTTGATTTCCTATATTTTCATTTCCAGATTTCCCTCAGTTCGGGTTTTCTTTTTGTTTCTATTTCCACTTTCAGGTCTTGAACTCTCTTATGTTTTCCTTTCTACTCTTTGTGTTTTCAGACATTTCTGTAATTTCTGTAAGGGATTCATTCATCTCCTTTTTAAGGACATCTATTATATTTATAAAAGCTTTTTAAGGCCTTTTACTTATGTAAAATATTCCACTATGTTGGAATATTCCCGATCACCTGTTAGACTCTATTGGAGACATATTGTTCTGGCCATTATTGGCTGTGTTTTTACACTGACATGTGTTTGAGAAGACTGTAATCTAGGTGCTGATAACTGCTCTTGTCTTTGTTGAGTGGTTGTCTTGTTCCTTGGTTTCTGTTGCCCTCTCTGATTCTGAGAAGACTATGATGACTATGTGTCACTTAGTAGGAAATCCTTGGATCCTGATTGGTGTGGCCACTGTGGGTTCCAGGTAAAATGTGTTTCTGGGTACTGTGAGCTGATATTTAGGAATGGAATTGGGCTGGTGGTTGCTGTAGGGGTCTGCTATGATATAAGGATGAGACATGCGGCCTGAATTTGGAGGTTCGGGGGAGAGGTGGAAATTTGCAGTTAGCCTATCTTCTTCCCTGGCCAGAGGGGGCTGCTGACTCAGGGAACCAAAGTGTACAATTTCTTAATACTTTTAATAATTTCTTAATAATTTTAATAATTTCTTAATAATTTCTTTTAAATTGCACAACTCCTTTCTCAGGAACGTAAGAAATAGAACTTTTGACTAGTGCCCATAACATTCTGATATCTATCAGTATTTATCCCATTCCCCAAATAAGAAGAGGTCCACTGATGTTTGCCCTGAAATGGTTTCTTGTAGACATGGCAGGGTTGCTGAAGCCATGAAATCTCAATAATATGATTTCCTAAACAGAGCTACACAATGGCAATGCTAGTCAATGTGTGAATACAGATGGGGGAAATTTCACAAGGCTGACCCCTCTATAAAGGGCTACAGGCCATCAGTGGCTACTGAGAGAGGGTGAACCAGTCTTCTCCCGTATAGTTTACACAGTCTCAAGTGGTCAGCCTTAAACACATGTATGTAAGACCAAATCAAATGGTCTTAGTAGCAGTGTGTGTGTGTGTGTGTGTGTGTGTGTGTGTGTGTGTGTAACAATAATAATTAAAAAAGAAGTCATGAGTTTGACAGTGCAGTGGGGACACATGGGAGGAGCTTTGGGAAGAGTGGAAATGATCTAAATACAGCACTTATATATGACATTCTCAAAAACAGAAAAAATATCAAAAATGAAAGCGAACTTCTGGGTGAATAAGGAAAGTGCTTGCTAAGTTCAGATCCCAGTACCCACATGAAAAACCAGTAGCCAGACTCTTGCCTATAAACCCAGGGTGGTCAGTCAGTCTAACCAAACTGGCAAGTTTCAGGTTTAATTGTCTTACAAAAAAAAAATGTAACAGAAGTCACCTGACATTGACCTCTGCCTCCCATGCCTACATGTATACATACCAGCAAATGCACATATATACAAGCATGTGTGCATCCAAGTATACATCAAAAACTATCAAAAACCTCAAACAACCAAAGAAATGCATGCCAAGGAAAAGACAAAAGACAGGCATACATTTCTAATAGAGGTTTGTTTAGGAGGAGCCACGGCAGTGATCTTGCTACTACATTTGTACCCCCTAACCTTACTCTTTAGTATGAATTCTTCCCTGCCATTTCACTTCCGTAAGTGCCTGTGCTTTCTCTCCATGGGCATGAGGAGTTAAGTCAGGCCAATGGGAGGGGCCACAGCAAAACTGAGGCCGTGACAATTTTATTGAGAGCAATCAAACTTTTTATGTTTTTATGGGAAACAGAATATAATGGCAATTACCTGGCTCAACACACTTATGGTTTTTAGGATACAATCCATGCAGGCCATATATGATTAATTTCTAAAACTAATTGTCTTGTCAAGCTTCCGTGTTTCCTTGACTTCTAAGGGAACATACAGAGAAACACATGTAGCCTGAACACATCACTACCTGAGGGAATGCATCAGTCTCTTAGGACCTGGAAGGCACACTGTGCCCCAGGAACCATGGACTGTAACATGAAAAACCCATGATGCATGCTTCTCAAGGTAGATGGCCAGGCCAATTCCATGGTTCCCTGCACACTTCAGAGATTTGGTTTCATTTATCATGACTGGCAGGAATGTCCTTACCTATCTTCTTGTCAGCATATCTGAACATCTATGGATTCAGATGCTTTTATTCCTGTGGGTCTTTAGAGCCCTGCTTTTCTGAGATGTTTACACCCTCCAGTCCAAAGAGACCAGAGTGATCTGTTGTATAAAAACTCACAGCGGAGCAAGCTCTGCTCCCGTGAATCTTCTAAGAGTTGTGGGAATGCACAGGCCTTGGGTTCAAGGCAGATGTTAAGTTCAAGGGAGCCAACTGCTGCTCTGTCTGTAAAATGGGAATGAGGCTTCAGTGTTGCTCCTGAAGCTGCTTTTGTGTGAAAGCAGTGGTAACATTCACAGGGTTGAGAAAGCATTAGGTCATAGCCTAACCTATCACCCACTGAATGGTGCTCAGAGGAAATCAAACAGGCCAGCAGCACCCTGGTAACCTGATTGCCTGCACCTTTGCCAGAGGATAACATATTTATGAAGATTCATTCTGCTTTGACACTAGGATTTCATCATTTTTCAGTTTCTCTCTTCTCTCACTTACCTCCTCTCTGACTTATCAATGTGCTATATGACTTATCATAACCAATAGATAGTTTGGGGCCGTCAGATCCACTCAGGAGCGACTTCTCAATCATCAGGAGTTATACAAGACTCGTACAGAAGTCTTAGGGAAGCTAAAAAGAGCAGAAAGTGTTTGGGGGCTCTCCTTTCAGCACTTTGTGACATTACTGGAAACTTTGGGATTGTATCTTACAATCCTTTGAGGTTGAAGGATTAGAGAATTCTATGTGTTTCTAGTTCTAGCCAGTCCTTTTAAGTTCTGTTGTCGATGCTTCTAACATTCTACACTCCATACTCTTGGTTTATTTCTACCTTGCCAGCCAAAATTACTCTGGGAAGGAAACAGAAATATTTACTTAGAGATGTTCTGGACTTTAACTAGCACTGTAGCCAACATCAACAGTGAGTGTTCTGGTTTTTAAACATGCTTGAGGAACCTCACAATCAGCTTGCAAACTGACTTATGTTCAGAAACGAATGGCACAAAGAAATCATGCCCAGAGAAAGGCCATGTGCTGAGTCTACTGGCGAAGTGTCTTTCTCAGTTTTGCAGATTTGTGGTCTAGGAAGTGTATAAAGCAAAATATGCAAATTTGTTATAGTTCCAGGTAATCCCAAACCCCAATGATTTACATCAGTAAAGACTTAGTTCTTGCTCATGCTTCATGGTCATTTAGGTTAGGGGTGAGCAGCAGGAATTCTTCCGGGCTATGGCTAACATGAGAGAAGGATCATGATGCACCACACCCATATCTTAACTGTCGATTGCGTTTGGGTGGGTTACTCAGTCTAGGGGTTTGTAACCCACCCTGCAATCAGTTACTCCAGGGTCTCGGAGGGGCGCTACCTGGAAGGGAATGAGCTAAGACAGAAGAAGGAGGCCAGGCAGATTTGTCAAAGCCTCCGTTTATTAGGGACGGGATACAGTTTATATATGGTAAGGAATGGGGGGCAGGGTAACTGGATTCTTGCTGCGTGTTCCAGGTCACGTAGGCCAGGTTACATTCAGACAGATAGATAGGCCAGGAAGTCACAAGTTGCCACACCTGGTTCCCTGGGTAGCTGGAATGTGAGGCGTGTTCTGCTAACAGATTAACAGTTAATTGGGTGGGGGGCAGATTCTGTCAATAGAACGTAATTATGGGTGTGAGGTTCCCTGCAGACTCCCCAGGGTGATGGTTCCTGTAATGATAGGGGGAAATGGCTCCTGACACTTAACGCTTCTACCAAGGAGCAACACGCCACCTTTGCCTATGTTTTACCAGCTAGAAAGGCTGCAGATAAATTTCAACATCAAAGGGAGAGGCAATACTTCTTATTTCCCAAGGAGAGCAGCTAGTATTCTCAAAATTAATAAAATTAACTAGCACTTATTTTTTCCTGCTTTAGGATTTTCTTTTAAATGCTGATTTTAACTGAGCATATCATTTTTTAATGAGCTGTGTCCCCAAAGACAAGATCCAGTGAATTGCAACTCTCACTGTAGAACAAACGACTTTGATTAGACTGCTTAAGTTTCCACACCAAAGCACTACAGGCTGGGCAGCTGAAACAGTAACACTTTATCCCAGCACAGAGGCTAAGAGATCCAGGGGAAAGCATGGCTGGGCTCCCACTGTGCTGCGGGGAGCGGCTTATTCTCATAGCTTCTGTGAGCTCAGAGAAGGACTGGGCATGCTCTCTGGGATGTCTTCATAACAGGGCGAGAGCATCCTGAGCGCCTGACTCTTACAACCTCATTTTACTCTAGTTCCCTCCAATGGACCGATTTCCAAAGGCCATTCACATGGCTTGTTTGGATTTCACCATGTGCCTTTTGGGAATATACAGAATCTAGCCCTTCATATATGCCCACTCCCACCCTCAGCAATCAACTTTGCCTGGGAAGCCCTAATGTCAAAGTTCTATTTTTTACGTTATTCTCAGTGGGCATGAGCCTTGGAATTCTTTGATTCACTGCTAGGGCTCCAGATATTTCCAGGGTGTTCCTGAACATAATTCAGCTGTCTCTTCCCAGCTTGGTGTTCCCTGTTTCTTCTTTGCCTTGATAATGGCTCACCCCTTTCCCAGAGCCCAGCCTCTCAGATGATCATACCTCAGTGGTAGAGCTAAATGGAAATCTCTTCCTTTCATCGTAGACAACTCTCTGTTCCTTGTCCCGTTTTTTTTTTTTTTTTTTTTTTTTTTTTTTTTTTTTTTTTTTTTTTTTTTTTTTTTTTTTTTTTTTTTTTTTTTTTTTTTTTTGTGCCCTGCAATTTATCGCTGATTGCTTTCCTTGCTTCTTCTCTCTGTTGTCGTCATGTCAGAGAACCCCAGTTAATTTCAGAGGGAGAATTAATTATTTTTACGGATGGCTCCCATGCTTGTCTTCTGTTTCCTTTCATCACTCCCGTCCTTTTGTCTAGACAAAACAGTCATTTACAGTTACTTATAGGCTCCGGTTCTCCTGCTGGACTTCTGTTATTCTTCCCTTTGTCACCTTCTGATGATTTTACACCTCTGTTGGAAGCACATCAGAGACAACCCAATGAGCTTGGGATGAAAATCGGGGTCCAAACTCCTCCCCATGCCTGGGAAATGCTGCCGAGTCTACTTTGGCTTTCTGTCCATGCTCACCCTGTTCTTATCCTCATTTCTTCTGCCTGGCTTTCTCTCCGCCGTGGAAAAGCCAAGATCCTTATACTTCTGGCCCTGACCTTTGCTCCTCTCTCATCTGCAGGATTTTTCATCTGATGGTTCGTGATGTCCTTTTCTCTTCAGTGCGACTTCCCCGAGCCTCCTAAGAGGCCAGGGCTCCTGTAGTCTCAGGTTTCTCACCAATCGGATCACATCCTTTAAAACAAAATTGCAACCAATAACCTGTTTGCACTTTTGCCTCCCTTATTAGAATATGAAGTAAGGACGGAAGTCCCACGTTCAGCATGGCTGTGCTCATCCATCTCATGTAGCGCCTGGCAAAGTGGCATGATTTCCTAAGCTAACGGCTATCGAGTCACAATTCGTTTTCTTATAAATTTTATCTGGAAAACCTTGTTTGGATTTCTGGCATCTTGCAGAAGCCACTCAATATTCTTTTCATGTGAAAATTTATTAAATATTTAAGGATATTTTGCAACTTAGTATGTATTTTTTTTCCTCTAAGTTTAATATTCACGGTTCCCTCAGTTATGATGCAGACAGGCAATGTGTGCTTTTGACCTTCACCTCGTGTTCACTGTGTGTTTGTTTGAAGTTATTACTCATCTCCTTTTGACATTTGGTTCTTCACCCATGTCACTCTCTTCGGAAGGATAACGGAATAGTATATGCCTTGAGAAACGACTGTAGTTGAGTGGGAAAGGCTCCTGGACACACTTTCCTAAAGATGACAAGCTGCACCTGTTCATTTTCCAGTTTGGTTGGTTAAATAGATAATGGGGGCATAGGAGAAAAATGTCCTCTCCTCTTTCCAGAGTTTGTCTCTCATCGCCCATTTAGGTATTAGTGAAGAGAAGGGTTGTTAATCTGTTGCTGGTAATTAAGAAACTACTTAGTTCATACTTATTAGTGAGTGTAGTCACTGTACTTGAGAAGGCATGATTTTACCTGCTCTCTTGAACTTTTTCTTCCATTCATATTGACTCCTCAACTGCACCCCTACGTCTTTTGTTTTTCCTCTTCTGTCTCTGTATGCATGCTGTTGGGTTAGTGGAATCAGATATACTCCTAAGACCGGGAAGCCCATCATTTTATAATGTGGGAAGAATAGAGAATCCCTTGAGGATCCTGGTCCCATGTGGATTGTGACCCCTCCTGGCTTCACTTGTACCTCTGAAACAGTATGTTCTATGAAAAAGATAAATAACATATTCTTGTTGTTGAGTTCTGATATATAACTTTCCAATTCTGCCATCAGAATATGAAAATCTATAGAAGATTTTGTTTACCAGAACAAGATTGGAGGTGGTGCCTGTGTTTAGGCTGTTAGACTTGCTCTGTGTAGCAACATCTAATACACTGCTCTGTGTTCAAACCTTCCGCATGAGAGGCACTCTTCAATCTATCTGCCTTTAGCTGGATCAGAGTCTCTGTGTTGAAAGAAACGATTCATTTCAATGTTGATCCATTTTCTTACAAATCCATACTATATAGATCGAGTCTAATACATTATGCAGCAAACCCTGAGCTATTCAAAATCAATTGGAAAGACCGAATATCTCCTTAGAGTACTTTCTGATAATGAGGTTTATGCTATCTTCTTTGGACTGTTAGTGAGAAACTCTAAGTTAAATTTGAGGAAACTCATGGGTAAAAGTGTCTAGATCCTGTTTGGGTTGTTTATTTGACTCCTCCTAGATTTCCTGGTTCTGCATTCTTGATGGAATGATGCCAATGTTCTCAACTCAATTTTACATATGGAAATTAATAAATATGTGTATGTGCCTGTATCTAAAATATTAGAAATTTTCTTGGTCACTGCTAATTTTGGGAATTTTAAGTGGAGGTATGGTTCTAATGAATTTAAAGTTAATCAGAATGCACTTGCTGGTGATATTTGACAGAGATATGTAAGAAACACATAAAGAATTTGCTTTATTATATTCCTTATATTCAAACCTTCATTGACGAACTTAGAAGAAGCAGATTGATAGTATCAATTTAGCATTCTTTGCTCTCACTCATAGATTGTTGGGTAATTGTCATGTGCCTCTGACAGGTCACCTAATTTATTTTTGCAGTGATAATATTTGGGCATAT
>NW_026067931.1:3362065-3471152 GCF_014885135.2 Alexandromys fortis | reverse complement strand
ATATATGACAGTATCTCACTTTTCATTGGTCCTTATTGAGACATAGTGAAGACCCCTTCATAATGTCGGCGTTTTGTCCTGAACAACCAAGCAGTTAAAAGAACTCACTGTGTGCTACATTTGGTTTTAGGCACTGAAGGTATATGAATGACTAAGAGAGAGTTATAAGCAGACCACAGCTGTGTGCCTTTAAGCCATCGTGTGAAATAGTAAAATGAGCATTATTCATGTTGTTGTGAAGAAATAAGCCTGTGGTTTTAGACTTTCTGCCATATTGTGATGGTATAGGGAGAAAGGGAATTGGAAATGCAGACGGTATTGGGTAAGGAGAGCGGCATATTTAGACTGAAGTGATTTCTTTAGATTAGCAATCTCCTTTGGACTGAGGGCATACTTTATTTTTAATGTTAGACCTGCTGGTGAACAGATGAGCCTACTTAGCTATTCATGGATGCATTTTGCAGTTTAAATATTTGTGTTGACCAGTGGCAGTGTTCACAATAAGAAGTAGTAAACAAAGATGTACCACTGCACTTCCATTGCGTTCAAAGAAAGGGGTAAATGAATTCAACAAATTCAAAATATTTCAGGCTCAGGTTACGCTGTTCCTTATCACATGATAGGGATAATTTAAGAACACAGTTATCACAACTGCTAGAAAAGTTAAATGCTAGCAATTACTGAAAATTTAAAAGTATAAAGTTGATTCTGCATAAAGGTGCATGCTCTCTGGTCTGAAGTAGATAGCTGTCATGATGTATTTATAATCAGTGGGAAAGGCCAACACTGGAATAATGTGCATATTGGGGTCTTAGTTCAGTTAAAATATGTAATATATAGAATTATGTAAATAAAGGAGGAATTTTAACAATGAGGAAGATCTCAAATTTCACTGTTTATAAAATTGACTGGAAATAAGTGTTTCTCTCTTCTCTCTCTCTCTCTCTCTCTCTCTCTCTCTCTGTGCTGTATTGAAATCTATACATCAAACTAAGTTTAATCTAGGTGTCATAACTGTTGCAGCTCATGCTTATGCATCATTTCATTTGATCAAATTTTGAATAATAAAGAAGTACTGGTTTTCAATATGAGAAAAATTAGTCATCTATTTTTTTAAATTATGGTATGTTCCTTTAATGAAAAACCATAAACCAGGCAGTGGTGGTTTATACCTTTAATCCCAGTATTCAGGAGGCAGAGGCAAGGAGATTTCTGTGAGCTCAAGGCAAGGAAAAAAGGCCTGTGGTTCATAGGTCCTCAGCAGTTCATAGAAGTATTTAAAGACAGCACAAAGTTAACAGCTGGAGGACAATACTGAAGCCTGGACCAGTGAAAGGATTGCAATGGATACAGAATGACCCAGTGTCCTGGAGCTGGCACTAATGGATGCGTTGCATTGCTGATGTGTAGCAACAAGCGCATGTCGTGTTAGGCAATGTACAGCCAAGAGATTTTTCAATTTACACGTTCCATCGTTTCCCTCTACTCTGTTGCGGGCAGTAAGAGGATCAAGTCAGGGAAGTGTGATATTTTCTGACCATCTTAAAATAGTTGTCACTTAATTAAGCACTTCAATTTCAAGGGTCCTTGCACAGTGTGCCAGACAGTGTAAATAGTATTCTGGAGCCTCTTTAGAATCAACGTTTAAAACAGTGACAGCAAGGTATCATCCATCTGTGTTATGCTTTCCCAGACCTGGGAAGGGACTAGGAAGTGCTTTCTGTCGCAGACGTGAACCCCTGTGATTAAAATATTGCAATGGCGAAGACGATGAAAATTTTTCGGATGTGTTCTTGGAAACCATTGAGGAGACTTTTATTCTCAAAGTTTATTTAACACCACTCGTTCAAAAATTATGTAGGTAACACAGTCTCGCTGATGGCGAGTGAGGTAGGAGCTGCTATTTGGAGAACCGGTGAAGGAGAAATCCAAGGTCAGCTTGCTTTTCCTATTGATTTTGTATTCTTGGGCACCCTGGCAAGAGGCCAAGCTCCTCTTGAATTTCAGCCAGCGAACTAGGGAGGGGCCATGTGCCCAGGAGGCAGGGCAGCGTTTCTAGCCGGTGGGTAGCAGACGTGTTAGAAGTTCAGGAAGAGCTGGCACGCAGAAGCCTCCCCCTTCACGACAACAAGTGCTTTTAGCTCACCTCGCGCCTCTCACAAAGATTTTATGTGCACTGAGATACTTTCCCTTGCATCCAGCTGCCGAACTCTGCCAAGAGAGAAGGGATTGAAACATAAATCTCATCTTATTACCAAACCTAATTTGTTCCCTCTCATTCTGTCTGAGTGCCTGATTCTCGCCGTGTTCCCCTGGCATAATGAGTTTCTTAACCTAGAGTTTCGATAAAAATCCTCCATAATTTACTTTTATCTTCGAATTTGTCATAAAAAGGCAGCGACAAGGCACAGCCCAAGGTGGTGGGGAGTGAGCTGCCTTGATCTGTTTGTATAGATGGAGATACACTCCAGGTCTCAGGTGGGAATGCGGACTTGCCTCTTTGTTCCCTCAAAAGAACATCTATCAGTCCCAGCAAGGTTTTAGAGTCGGGAAATGCGTAGAAGTCTTTTTGCACATAGGAGTTGAGAAATTCTGCCGTTTGAAAATTTCCTCATCTCTGTTAGTCTGGTTGTTTGTTTCATTTGGTGGAAGTCTGACGCTAACATTTAAACAACTAAGAAAATCATGGAGGAGAGGAGGCGCTCACATATGTTCTTCTGAGATGGCACAGCACGAATACTATTTTTAGGATAATAAGCTCAGTGGTTAAAGTGTCATGCACTGAAGATTAAGTACTGGAGGAAATTAATCGGGAGACGAGCAGAGGGTTATGAGGAAGAAATCTCAGTCTCTCATTAGTGGAGTCAATCAAGACTTTTCAAGGAACGGTTTTTATCCCTGGCATAATCTTGGGGTCCCTATCTTAAACTTCAGGGAATTCTTTAACATTTGTTATATTTATATCCTTTCTTAATTAAAGATCTCAAGTCTTGAAGGATACAAAATTAGAAGCATCTCTGAGGTTCTTGGCACCCACGGGAAGTT
Organism: Alexandromys fortis; assembly: GCF_014885135.2. Taxonomy (NCBI): domain Eukaryota; kingdom Metazoa; phylum Chordata; class Mammalia; order Rodentia; family Cricetidae; genus Alexandromys; species Alexandromys fortis. The sequence continues at coordinate 3,468,107 of NW_026067931.1, read as the reverse complement.
TTAGTGTTTCAGCTGGGCCTGAGTACTTTCACTCTCGAGGACCCCTTGACATGGAGTCTGTCAAGTGAGACAGATCAGCGACTGTCGCTCGGTATGTGCTTTAGTGAGAACGAAGGCAAAAGGGAAGAGAAAAATATAAAACGGACATACAACCAGCACAATGATGGCTGTCAAAGAAAGACCAAGGCGGGAGGGTGTGGAGAGGAGCCACCGGCAACAGATGATGACCCAGGCCCAGAGGACTTTCTTTCCTTCATTGTCTACAGTAGGACTTTATTCTGTCTGACTTCCTTTCTTTGCAATGAATGCTTCTAAACTATTCCTAGGGACTTTGAAACAGATTGAATTTGTTTGTCACTGAGAAACACATGGGCGATTGTGAAGAAACTGTGGAACCACCCTGAGTAAATTATGTTGCGCTTACTTGAAATGTTTTCAAGACTTCTCTGCTGTCTTTATATCATCTCTACCCCTCTGTCAACCCCTCCAACTCCTTCCAAGTCTCCCCTTAAAGTTCATGACCTCTTCTTCAGTTAATACACACACACACACACACACACACACACACACACACACACACACACCACACTTATAAATACAGCTTGCTGAGTCTATCCAGTGTTTCTCATAATCTATGTGTATGAGGTTGATGGCTTTAGCCTGGATAACCCATCAGGGCTCATCTCTAGAGAAGACTGTTTCACTCTCTTTCAACACCATTGATTGACCATAACCCTTCAGCTAGGGTGGAATGAGCTGTGAGATCTCCCTTACTCCTCTTGGCCTGTCCATTGATGGCGTCATCATGAATCTTATTTAGATAACTCTGTTTTTGAGATGTCATGGATGAGCCTTCCCTGCCACAAATAGAAGACATTATCTCACAGTAGACATCTTGGCCCTCTGCCTCTTAACATCGTCTCAGGGGTTCAATAGTGATATTTACAACTTGAGGGTAACAAACAGCCATCTAATTGGACTTTAGACCCACTTCAAAGGAGGAGTGAATTCGAGCCTGGGACTGTAAACTCAGACAGTTAAGGCCAGCAAGGCCATAGAACTGAGAGAGACGCTTACTGCTGTCTCTTTCCTAAATCAGCAGGACTTCCATCTGGGTCTGAATACTTATCCATATACCCACAGATTAGTGGAGCACTCACTCCTCATCAGTGAGGCGACCGTTGCAGAAAGCCACAACTTTTCAAAAATAAATAGAATCCCTGAATGTGAGGGTGGCCAAAGCCAGTGGATACATCTGCAACACAACCCCTACACCAACGGCTCCGGGAACATCCCAGGAGAGGGGGTGCAGAGACAGCTCCGTGTTTACCTATGGGACTCATTCAAATCAAGGAACCCAGAGTGAGGAAAATATAAAAGCTAATTAAAAACAAGGGTAGTTCAGGGCAGGAGAAGGACAGAATGGAGAGGATGGCTGACATGCTTTTGCCTTGCAGTATTCTCCAGCTCATCCATCTACCAAACAGGAAACCATCTTCTCTGTTGTCATGGAAGAAGACAGTGAATAGAGAGAGCATGCGCTAGGCTTAGCTGTTCTTTTTGAGCCTGGCATTATTTGCAGTTTTTCCTTTCAGGCAGGTACTCTTGATTTTCTCACTGAAAATTAATAGCTGCTATTCTTAATGCCTGCGGGCCAAGTTTTCTCCGTACAGTACTACAATTTCTCAGCATTTCACAGCCAATTCCCCGTTACTTGAAAATTCATAGCAATGTATCTTTCAGTTTTCTTCCGTCTGAGGTAAAATAGCCATTATATACTGTCAGGAAAATTATCTGAAATACAGAAATAAGCAAAGGAGAATATTGGGAGTCCTTTCGGAGCAGAGAGGAGCATTGCCTTTCGCTTTGAGGGATGGTGAAATGGGATGGCAGAGGTTAAACTGTATGTTTGAGTTGATCAGATAAGCCCCTGGTTTATGTTCGGGGCTCTGGTGAACATTTGCCAGTTTTGTGTCTAAGTCAACAACCTAATATAGTGTACGTATCTATGTATTTGTTCATGAAGGCAGTCTTCTTAAGTAAATTTGGGCTGGTTTTATCTGCTCGCTGGTTTCATTGTAATGCTTGTCCAAATGATATGATTTTTACCAGATTGAAAATCACTCTTTGACAATATATAGCATAAAAGAGTAGCCTTTTTGAGAATCAGAAATTTATATGTCAACTTGTTAATCTGATTCTGTAGAGTTTTAAGCATATGTGTTTACATTTTAATTTAATTATGGCAATTATACTGGAAGAGACTTACTTTCCTTATCTGAAGATTGCAGCTGGGGTCCTAGGATTCAACAAAGACTAAATGTCATTTAAAAGAAATTGCAAATTATAAAGTGGAATAGAAATTATGCTATAGAGTGGCTAGTCTTGTTTCTTGTTAAATTTTGTGAATTTTTAGCTCTCTGAGCTATCATAACCGTAGGAAAACAACAAAATTAGGAAAACCAAACTTAGAATAATTGAACAAAAATTGAACAAACTTTTGTAGACATGAGAGAACCAATGTCTATCCTCATAGCCAAAGAAACACACAAGTTATTTAAACAAGCCAAGTGCTGTGAATAAGCTCCCTGGTATTTGTTTTCTTCAAAAGTCTACCTGCAGCGGGACTGGATATTTGCGCGGCAAAAGACATTGGAGAGGCCCATTGTCAGCAGCAGTCAACCTGGTCCTGAAAATGAGCGCTCCTGGCCTTCACCAAGCTCTGGCCACATTCTGGACACACACTTAAAAACTGCTGTGGTGAAAAAAAAAAAAAAAAAAAAACTGCTGTGGTGAGAACTGTTAGAGAGAAAGGGTTGAGTGTGCACAGCAATTAAAGGTTGTCACCAGAGGCTCTCCATTCAGGTGACCCAAGCTCAGCAAACATTCCTCCATGACCACACAGAAGACGAGATGGGGCTCCACTGATGTCATTGTCTGCATGGGTATTTGTTCTTGTCTAAAACGTCTGAGTGATGGCTTGTAAGAGAGTGACTGAGCGTATTTTCTTAATGGACATCAATGCGGTTTTTAAGGTTTTTACAATAGCAAGAATATGTTTGAAAATGCCATTATTTTAGTTTTTAAAACCATATTACTGAGAGCAGCAATGAAAATTTCTACTCTCACATTGCAGGGAGCAATACAGAGTTGCTCTGACGTACCCGCTAGTGCGATCAGCTCGCTAGGCCAAATCCACTCTGAGTCTTCTAGCAATAAGCAGAGGGAATGCAATATTTTAGTCTTTATCTTTTATCTACACTGGGAGTAGTTTGTCTCCTATAAATAAGTACCAACTTCAGCTAATCTATCACCTATCTAATTCTCTTCGAATCCCTCCAGCATTCCCCTGCCCACCTGCCCCCTCCCTACTTGTGAAATCGATTTTCCCTTCCCAGGTAAATCCATGAGTTCCCTCTTCAGCCCTCCTTGTTACTTAACCTCTCTGGATCTGTGGATTGTAGCATAATTAACCTTTGCCTAACAGCTACTATCCACTTTTAAGTGAGTATATTCCATGTTTTCCTTTCTGGCTCTGGGTTACCTCACTTGGGATCAGGCACAGGGGTGGTGGAGGGAAAGAGTACTGGGGGAAATGACTGGAACTGGGGGGACATTTGAGGGGGTGACATGAAAATCTAGTGTAATGGAAACTCCCTAGAATCTACAAGGGCGATCCTAGTGAAGACTTCTTGTAACGGAGAATAATCAGCCTGAACTGGCCATCTTCTATAACCAGGCAAGGCTTTCAGTGATGGGACATCCACCCAGCCACAAAACCTTCAACCTACAGTTTGTCCTGCCTGCAAGATGTGCTAGGGTAATGTGCAGAATCATGGCATAGAGGGAACCATGTCTGGCACTGCCTAGATGGCCAGGAACCAGAGGCTAGATAACCAAGACCTAGGGAAGAACCAAATATGACTGGCAAAAAAATAATAATCAATGAAATGACCCCTAATGTTATTCTGCTATACTCATAGATCGATACCTAGCCCTCATCATCAGAGAGGCTTCATCCAGCAACTGTTGGACGTAGATACAGAGATCCACAGCCAAACATTAGGCAGAGCTTGGAGAAACTCATTGAAGGATGGGGGTGGAAGAATTGAGGGGCCAGAGGTGTTGAGGGCACCAGAAGAACATGGTCCACAAAATCAACTAAGCAGGGCCCATAGGGGCTCATAGAGACTGAAAGAACAATCAGGAAGCAATTATGGGTCTGAGCTAGGTCCTATGAATAAATGTTACAGTTGTGAATCTTGTTGTTTTTGTGGGGGTGGGGGTGGGGCTGTCTCTGACTCTTTTGCCTGCTCTTCTGACCCTTTTCCTCCTACTGGGTTGTCCTATCCAGCTTTGATATGAGGATGTTTTCCAAGTCTTATTGTAAGTTGTTGTGCTGTGATTGTTTTATATCACTGGGAGGCTTGGGGAAGTAGAAGAGGAGTGGGTCTGGGGGAGAGAAAAGGTTAGGGAGAGAGACTGTGAGGAATGGAGGGAAGGGAGACTGGAGTTGAGATGTAATATATGAGAATTTTTTTTTTAAAAAAAGAATCTCTTTAGCATTAGCATATTTATGCCTCAGGCCCTTCTTCTGCATTCTTGATAGGCAGGAATCTCACCACCTGTTCATGTTATAAAGCAGACGTGCTAGTGAACCCTGTAGGCGGAGACATGGACTCGAAGCATCACGCCAGGCTGGGGTGACTGTATATTCAATAGAGCAATGTGCACTGTAGGGGGGGTGACTCGGGGCAGTTAATTCCTGGGGCTGAGGTGGAGCACAGCTCACCTATCACAGAAAGAGATGTGTGGCTCCTTTCAGTCACTTCTGATTGCAGAGCAGCTGGATGGCCTGCACCAATTAGTAGCCGGTGCATGCAGGACAACACCCTCTGTGGGGGCTTTGGGGACATGCCAGATTCTTGAAGTCACCAAGACGAGGTTCTGGCTCATTATTTAGGAATATGGATATGTTCAGGGATAGAGTTCCTGGAATCCAATGAATGTTGCGTCATCTGGGCTGAGACCCACATTGCTCAGAATCCTGTAAAAGTGGCCTCCAGGTGCTGCCTGTCCCCTCACAGCAGGAAAGGGGAGGAGAATGTCATTTTTTTTGTCTTCCTTGGTGTCCCAAAGCCACAGGTACCAGGTTGTCTACTTAGAATCAAGCTAGGGCTCTCAACTCCCCCACCCCCAAATCTTTAAATCATGTATATTCTGTAAATCAAGGGCTCAACATGAATTCTGAGGCAGTCAAGACCGGCAGATGTCCGGTTATCTGTAACAACAGCAGAAGCATTCCCCCTTGCCAGCTGGGCTCTGCCACAGCTGAGACTTCTTGCTCTCTGTATTTGACTTTCTAGAACTTTCTATGATCGCCTGTAGCCAGCTGATTCCAGTTCAGTGAGCTAATCCTTGGTCTTTAATACTGGTCTTTCCTAATTTGTTCTTGGTGATTAGTATCAAAAGTGTGGCTGGAGACCCCTTTCCCCACCTAAGATAGCGATTGAATTTGGGTCAGTGGTTCTCCACCTTCCTAAAGCTGGGACCCTTTAATACAGTTCCTCATGTTGTGGTGACTGCGAACCGTAAAATTATCTTCATTGTTATTTTATAGCTGTAATTTTGCTACTGTTGTGAATCGTAATGTTTTCTGATGTTCTTGGGTGACCCTTGTGAAAAGGTCATTCAACCCCCCCTCCTCCCCGCCCAAAGGGTGTAGTAACGTACAGGTGGAGAAACATTACTTTAGGCACTGACTGCTTTCAGTGTCGTCCCCGTCCCCCCCCCCTCCTGCCCACCCAACCACAGTTTGACTGACACAGCTCTTCACTGGGGTTAGGGAAAAGTTACTTGCTTCACATTGTAAGCCATACTCAGCACGATTTCCTAAGTTTCTGTAGAGTATTTACCCTTCAAATGTGAAAAGGAAATACAAGCAACTTAGAAACTCCTTTAGAGCCAAATTAGAGAGGATCTTTCCAGCCATTAAAAGGATGTCATTCTGTGATTTGAGTAATCAAGGTGACAGGCAAAATAAGCAGGGACGTCTCGTATTTTCTTTCCACAATTACGTGATTTTTTTTTAAAATTGTCTGCTAAATTTTCCAAGGTCACACAGGATTTTGATTTTAAAATATTGTGGGTTTTGCCGGCGGAGTCCTCCCCCGATGGACGGAGCAGAGCTTGTAAACGGAGAGGCTGAAGCCAGGCAGATTATTAAGCATAAAATGTGGTCCTGGCTTTCCCTCGGAGATTCGCAGCGCCAAGCAGCGGTGCCAGGAGACTTTCGTGAGAAAAGACAGACATTCCCATCAGATAACACACCAGCACACTTCACCTTGCTGTTCCCCCTTTCATTTTCTGAAAGGCAGAATTCCCAACAAGGACTTGGTGATGTGTGTCCCCGGAGACAAGGTCAAGCCCATCAATTTTGATTTCCAGTTGCGAACAAATAAGCCGGTGTTTCCAAGCAATTAACACCGGTATGCTTTGATTCCGACGTGCAAGCTGAGTAGCGGTGCGATTAGGTCAAAGTTCCGTGTTGTGTGTCTAAGGGCACGGGGACCTCAGAGCTCCCCTTTAAAACTGGGGCGAATGTTGATAACAAAGACTGAAAATAAATGAGGACCATGCTCCCGTAATGAAGGGAGGAGGTCTCCCTTCACTCTTCCCACAAAGGAACTGGAAAGTATTCCAAAGACAATGAATAAACAGTGGGCAGGAAAGGGCTTTGTCTCCCCAGCAAACTGGCGCCTTTTGTTCTTAAGTCATAGTACTTCAGAGTTTGATGGGATTGCTGGCTTTCCTTGGGATTTCACGAAGCTTTTCCAAATTACGAAGACATTTTTGGATCAGGTTCAGCTTAGGCGGGTGTCAATGAGGAAAATCTGAGCTCAATAAAAGGTACTGACAGAGGGAGAGATTCTCTCATATGCATGAAACAATTAGACAAACCAGTGAGTAAATTTGAGAAAATTCCCTCCCTAATTTGTTGCCCAATCTAAAGCGTGAGTAGGCTTGTCTCTTGGACAAGTTGAGGTTGGGGAGAGGAGTGGACAGAGACAGTGAGAGTGAAGAGGGGCAGAGAGATAATGTGCAAGAGTTTGAGCATATAATAGACTTGACCGCCAGCGTTGCTGTTAGCCATGGGGGACCCCTCGGCTGGGCTGTTTCATACATTAAACCACACTCCGTGCACGGCTGAAATGGAGAAATAATAGTTCTTAACTTACAAGGATTTTTGAAGATGGACTGAAATGGCTCTAAGAATTCCCTGAGCGGGCTGGAGAGATGGCTCAGTGGTTAAGAGCATTGCCTGCTCTTCCAAAGGTTCTGAGTTCAATTCCCGGCAACCACATGGTGGCTCACAACCATCTGTAATGAGGTCTGGTGCCCTCTTCTGGTCTGCAGACATGCACACAGATAGAATATTGTATACATAATAAATAAATAAATATTTAAAAAAAAAAGAATTCCCTGAGCACATTGCCTAGCAAGGGCTGGATAGTGGTTCATGCTATAACTGAGCTTTCTGCCATCCTCGTCATAGAAGAGAAGGTCTCTGATGAATTTAAATCCAGTGCTTGTTCGTCTCTTGGTTGTGGGTCTGAAGTGCTTGCTGGAACCGCAGGTTAAGATTTGAGCTGCACAGCAAGGATGTGAGAAGTTGCCGGAAAGGTAAATTTGTCCCGCCGAGCTCACATCCTCAAGGTCCTCAGCTTTGCCAGTTCATCGGCTGGGCTGCTGCAAAGCCGTGGTCTGTCTTTGGAAGCAAGGTTTCATGTCTTCCCAGCTTTCTTTAGCTTTCTATCCCGGGTAAGCCCCACAGGATAGTTGCTTTATTAGAAACGCAGGGGTCATTTGATAAATTCTGAGCCCAGATGCTTCTAGCAAGCTGCACTGCCATGTGGTGAACCAGCTTCCTGATGTAAGAGGAATATTGCCTTCTCTTTGCCCGGATCGGCGAGGATAAAGTGCTCTAATGGACGTAAAGCGCAGGGCCCAAGTGCTAACCACATGTCAGCTTCCTGTGTCTTCTACAAAACGGAACAAACAGCAGCCACGGACCCTAACACGGGCCAAGCAAATTCTCAAGAATTCATGTCATTTGGGAGCTTGTCCTGACAGATAGTTTAGGAGGAAAAACATGTCAACATTTGCTCATGTCTATTTTCTCTTAAAAATGTATACCTGCCAGGCTTAGGGGTAAATAGCTTTGCTGACAGAAAAAAAAAAATCACTCCGGCTTTAAGGATGAACAATACTTCAATCTCAATGAAAAATAATTCCACATGGAATCTGGGAATCTGTTTTATTTTCATTAAATTGGAGAAATCACCAGATTATTATATTAAACACTACCCTTAGAAGCCTGGAAGACTATAAATCCTAAAAGCAATTTAGAGTTTCCCAAGGTTGACCGTTTTCTGGTTTCTTTCTAGTTCTCTTCCTAGTGGCGGTGGGAGCGGTTTGCCGGATCAACACCGTGGCTCGATTAGCAGCAGACAGCTTGGCTGCCTCTCTGGGCATCTGCAGCTTTGACGGAATTCTTGACCTACTTCTGAATTCATGCTTTTTTCCCCCAGTAAGTTCAACCTTCAGCGATTATCTTAGCCGCAGATATGTGCTCCAATAACTGCTCTCAAAGATGAAATGTGCTTGGGCCAAACCTAATACACTCCAGCCACACGGCTGCTTTCACATGTTAGGACCACATCAATTACAGAAAGCCAAAAATGATGATGGTCTGAAAAATTAGGTGATGCTTTGTTTGTGTTTTAATTGGTGTTTGTATTTTGGGGGAAAGTATGCTAAATAATTCTTCCATTGTTTCCTCATTAGCATTTCTTCAAATTAGATTTTTTTCTACCAGACTACCAAAATATGACAGGATGTAATTACTCATAAATTAAATGCTTTTTAAAAATTCATGTGTGTATACTTAAGAACAAAATATGCCCGTGATTAATAGAGCTATGTTTCAAGATTTAACACCCTTCTCAAGGGCTTTACTCTTAATTGGGCTCCCTTTGAAAGCTTTAACTTTAACACATACACATGTAAGAACCTACAAAAGGGATATTTGGGCTGAAAAAGATCATAGAGCTCAAGTTTTAATATCTGCCTCTATATGCTCTGAGCAATAATCAGCCTCGCCCAAGGATACCATTCAGAAACAGAATCTTTTGGAAGTTGTGCTTTATATGAAATATAGAAAAGGAAAAGAAGTGACGTTACAGAGAGCATGGCATGTCTTGGACAGTATATTTTGTGTTGCTTTCTGCTTTAGCACAGTGAAGATAGTTTGCAGTTTAGGGGTCTAGACTTGGTGTAAGTCTCAGTGCGATGCAATACAACATGGAGGATGAAGAAAGGTAGGAAGTGGTGGCTGGCGATCTAGACCTACGGAACTTCACAGGCACATGCCGTCTCTGGCTCATGAGGAAGGTGAAGGAGCTGTTTTTGTGTGCTCATCATTCTAGTCTGCAAAGGAGTGTCGGTAAACGGAAATACTCTTAATGCATTTCCATTCTTTTCTGCCTGTGAAAAACCTGCATTCACTGATCTGTTTTCTTACCAAATGTTTACCGAGTGCTTACGGTCTGTGTGTGTTTACAGGTGACGGTCCCTCACAAACCCATGCAATGAGCTTGCTAGGTGATGGATATGCAGAAGCAATCACGTTCTGACCACCCTGGCCAAACCATGGCTTTATCTCTTGAATAGTCATAATACGATGACATTATGGAGAGAGGATGAAAATTGAAAGAAGAACTTGGATGTAGAAAATAGGTCATTGGGGATGTGCCGTGGGCAAGTGATATCCTGTCTCCTGACTTTCTTTTGCTGCTCCCTGGCTACCACAGCTCACACATTCTTGCCACCCTGATATTCTGTCTTACCTATGCGAAAACAGGGGATTCAGCTGAGCCAGGCCTGGGACCCCTGAGATTATGAACATAAACATATTTTTCTTCCTTTCAAATGTCTTTTTCTGGAACCACTCACAACAGTGGAAAAGTCTCACTACCGTGGTGTCCTTCAGGAGCCATTTCACAATATGGGATTTAGTGGATAAATGTTGTCATCAGACCTAAATTTTGCTGTGGGTGTTCAGCAGAACATTAGGGTAATGTGAAGGGGTGTAAATGACCGGCAAATAGGATTAACCAGGCTATCTTTAATATCAGCTTTATTAAGGGGAGGAAGGGGAGAGCTTACAAAACCAGGGTTCCAGCCACGAGCAGGAAATAAAAAAATGGAAGGTGGGGAGCACACCCACCAGATTTATAGGTAAACATTTGGCTAAGGTCCCCCGCCCTTCAAAGAAGTTGATTGGCTGGGGCTTCCCCTACAGTAATGTTGAGTTTCTTATTCTAGTGTGTGCACTTCACCTCTTGGGATCCCCAAAGTTTAGGTGACACATAGCTACAAAGAATAAAAACCACAAGTCCCAGCATGCCTAGCAACTGGACTGAGAGAACAAGGACATCTGACTTAGTGTGACTGCTTCAAGGAAATGTCTTCCAAATGATGCTATCAAACTCTTTGCCGCCTTTCCTGTCTCCTGCTTTGTGTTACTCAGGACTCAGGTACAATGGCCAGGACTTTATCTTGGAAAACTGGACCAGGATACGGCCACGATCGCACAGTAGAAAGATGAAACGTTAATGGATGGCAGAAGACTTCCCAAACCAGTCAACACTATTTAGGAATAGAGAAGCCAAGCTCTCCCCAGTGCAGCAAGCTGCGACAAACAGGAGATGGCTCAGATTGAACTTGCAGTTGGTTTGCTTGTTTCTTTTTGTTCACAGTGCCTTTGTATATTCTCACTAGCACTGCCCTACCCCACTTGGCTTCTAGACATCAGCACAGTTTTCTCTGGAAACGTGCCTTGACTCCTAATCCAATGGCGCTTGAGCTGCCTTCTATCAAAGCTATGGTTCTGCACATTTCATTTGCTGCTGTGCAAACCATTTCCAGCCCATAAAGAACTCGTTTTTACTAAATAGCATGCATATATATGTTCTTACTTATGCTATATACAGCTCATGTTTGATCAATGTCCTAAACAATATCAAATGTGGATTAACAGAAGACCCTAGTGTGTAAGGCGCTACGTCTCGTTCTCCTATTTCACAGAAGACCATCTGAACTGCAAGGAAACTAAATGATTTCTTTGCCCAAGCCTCCTGACATTTTAGTCAACTGCAAATTACACTTCTTTCCTCAAAGTCATCTTACTAATTGTACATCTAAGCTGACAATTATGTAATCAAGTATTTCTTTCATTGCATTAATTATACTAAAATAGTTACTCTTTAGTGGAAAAAATATATATAGCAATTTATTATATATATGAGAATACAAAAAATTGATTTATTATATATATGAGAATACAAAAAATTTGAATAACCTTCTTTAAAGTCTTATTAGATAGCACAACATTAAAGGATGCCACACCACGGAGTTCAGTCTCTCTGTGTGGAAGGGACTCCTTGAAAATCCTTCCTAACATGTTATCCAGCCTGGGTTTAAAAGTCCCAAATGTGGAGGCCTTTAGCAACACCTTTGGAAGGTTATGTTGCACATAGCATATTGGCATGCACCAATTAACTGCCCAAGCCTGGGGTCTCAGTAGTGACTGTCCTTTGTGAGACCAGTTCTCTGTCTCTATTTCTGTTTCTGTCTCTATCTCTCTCTGCCAGACAGATTATTCTCTTTTTCATGAGCGCCCTCCCTGGCTTTCCTTTTTATTTTTGCTCTTACCCTTGAATATTTTGTCAGTTGCTATCTGTATGTATTATATGAATTGCCTCTTGGTAAATACATCTGAATCACATTGAATCTAAACACTTTATAAGCAATTGTGAAATATTTGATTTGAATATTTCATACTTTGGAGTTAGACACAGCAAAAATTTGGTTTCTTTGTATAGGTAAAAATTTGATGTTGGTGGAATTACCCATCTAATTACAATAACCAATTATGTAATATACTCAACACACACATATGTGTGTATACATATAATCTATTATGTATGTTTATATAATAGATTTTTTTCATACAGCATATCCTGATTATGGTTTCCCGCCCTCTACTCCTCCCAATTGCTCCCCAGATCCCCTCCAATTCGGATCCATCTCATCTCTGTCTCTACTTAGAAAGCAAATAGGCTTCCAAGGGAGAATCTAGCAGGAAGGGTGAGGGGTCAGGGAAGAGAAAGGAGGGAGTATGGAAAGAGACAACTAAAATTAAGGGTCATTTGAGGGGTATTATAGAAACTTAACACAATAGAAACTTTCTAAAACATATACATATATGTAATCACCAAATAATGTGGGAGACAGAGCCCCAATTAGCCATCTATTGTCACCAAATGAAGGTTCCACAACCAGGATTAGGTTACACATAATTGAGTTGTGACCAAGGAGTTTCCATGGGAGTTCCCAAACAACCCAGGGTGTGGTCAAGATTATAGGTTGCTCTCCATAAACTGATAGCAAAGTCCCATTGCTGAAGACAATTTACACACAATTCATTAATTATGGAGAAAGAGAGTGGAACCTACATGGAGCCTTCACCCCTACCTCTGGTGCCTTTGCTATATGAAGGTACTCTATATGCTACACAAAGAGAAATATAAACACCCACCAAGCCATTAAATCCTTTGATTTATAGTTGTGTCCCGTCTGTAAGATGTGCTAGAGCAATGGTGGCAAAAAAAAAAAAAAATCTGTGGGAGTAGCAACCAATATCTGACTTGACTTAAGGCTCACCCCACAAGATAGAACCCATACACAACACTGCTTTGTTGATCGAAGACCTGAGACTAGATAGTTCAGGGACAAGGGGTAAACCCAAATACTACTAAAGGAAAATAGCAATGAAATGACCCTTAATGACGTTCTTCAGCACTCAGTATCTTGCTTAGCCATATTAGAGAAACTTAGTCCTCTGGCAGATGGGAACAAATACAGAGATGACTAGCCGGGAATGGAAGACCCCAATGTATCAGCCCTAAGTGGAATGTCTTCATCAAATTCAACCCTGAAGAGTTCATGGAACCCTGCAGAAGATGAGGCAAACAGAATGGCAGAGCCAGAGATGATAGAGAATGTCAAGAAAGCAAGGTCCTCTAAATCAGCCTGCACAAAACTCATATGAACTTAGAGACTGAGGCAGAATGCACGGGGCCTACATGGGTCTGCACCATGTCTTCTGCATATATGTATGTATGTACATCTTCCAGTTTAGTGTTTTTATGGGATTTCTGCATGTACAAACAAGTGGGTCTCTAATTCTTGTATGCTTTCTCTTGGTCTCTTTTCCTTCTTTTTTTTTTGTCCTATTCCAATTTGTTTTTAATCTGTTCTATTATTTTATCTTATTATGACTTAAAGGCCTTTTTCTTCTTTTTTTTCTTTTAGTGTAAATAGCTTTTCCCCACTTGGATAAAATATCCTGATTATGTTTCCTCTTGCTCTACTCTCCCAGTTCCTCCCACCTCCCTTCCCATATTTCTACTTCCTTTCTGGCAACCCTGAGGAAGGAAGGACTGTGGAAGATAGAGGTATTGAGGAGACCAGAAGAACATATCTCATAGAATCAACTAAGTAGGACTCATCAGGGTTCACAGAGACTGAAGAGACAACCAGGGAGCCATTATGGTCTGAACTAGGTCCTCTGCATATACCTTATGGCTGTGAATCTTGGTGTTCTTCTAGGATTCCTAATAGTGTGAGTGGGGTGTCTCTGACTCTTTGGCTTGCTCTTGGGCCCCTTTTCCTCCTACTGGGTTGCCTCACCCAGTTTTTATATGAAGATTTGTGCCTAGTCTTATTGTAAGTTGTTTTTGCAGTGTGGATATCCCTGGGAGGTCTGTTCTTTTTTTTCTTTTTCTTTCTTTTTTTTTTTTTGAAGGGAAACAAAGGAGGAGAAGATCTCAGGGAGAATAGAGGTGGGGGAGGGACTGAAAGAGTGGAGGGGGGAAACTACAGTCAGGGTGTAATATATGACATAATAATAATCTAAAAAGAGTAGTCTATTGTCTTCATCTGTGTTTATATTTTAGGAAGTTCCTTATTGTATTATATTTCCATATTACTACTGAAATGACCCTAAATTTTAGCTGTCTCTCTCAGTATTCCTTCCTAATTCTCTTCTTCTATCCCTCAATCTGCTTGACCATCCCATTCCAGCATAACTATCTATTCTATTTCTACTTCTATCTCCCCCAGCCCCCTATTCTGTGCCCAACCTCTGTGGTTCTATAGATTGCAACTTGGTTGTCATTGACTTAACAGTTAATATCCATCTATAAACAAACACATACTCATTTTGTCTTTCTCAGTCTAGGTCACCTTACTCAGGATTTTTGTTTGTTTGTTTGTTCCATCCACTTACATATGAATTCCATGATTTAAAATTTTAATTGCTAAGTAATATTCCATTGCATAATATTTTCCTCATCCATTCATCTGATCACAGAGATAGACATCTAGGTTGTTTCCAATTTCTGGCTATTGTGAATAGAGTATTGATTAATATTGTTGAGCAAATGTCTTCGTAGTAGGATGAAGCATCATTTGAGTATATAGTCAAGAGTGGTATAGCTTGATCTTTAGGTAGATCAATTTCCATTTTCTTGAGGAAATATGACACTTATTCACATTGTGATTATACAATCCTGTAGTCTTGCCAGCAATGAATGAGTCTTCCCCTCCCTCCACGTCTTTAATAGCATGAGCTGTGAAGATGTAATTTTAAAGTTGTTTTACATTTTTTTGATCAATAATGGCATTGAACATTTTCTTTAAGGGTTTGTCAGTCATTTGAGTGTCTTCTTTTGAAAATTCTGTTTTGATATGTATCACATTTTTAAATTGGATTGTTTTCTTAATATGCAGTTTTTTTCAGTTGTTTATATATTTTGGATATTAGTCCTCTGTCTGATGTGAAGTTGGTAAATATCTTTTCCCATTCTTTAGGCTGATGTTTTTCTCCAAATCATGGTGTCCTTTGCCACGTAGGTTTTCAATTCTTTATATTTATTTTTGATCTTAGTGACTGTATTAATTGTGTTCTCTTCAAAATGTCTATTATTCCTGTGTTAGTGAGTTCAAGACTATTCTCCACTTCCCCTTCTCTCACGTTCAGTGTATCTACCTTTTTGTTGATATCTTTGATCCAAATTAAGTTGAGCTTTGTGCCAGGTGACACATATGGAATTGTTTAGATTCTTATACATACAGCCATCCAGTTTCACCAGCATCATTTGTTGAAGATGCTGTCTTTTTATCCTGTGTGTATCTCTGCCTTCTTTACACAAAAATTAGGTGTTATATGGATTTATGTCTGGGTCTTCAGTTAAATTTAATTGATCAGTCTATCTGTTTTTGTGCCATGACCATGCTGTTTTAATTACTATAGCTCTGTAGTACAATTTGAAGTCAGAAGTGGTGTTATCTCCTGCAGTCCTTTTATTGTTCAGGATTGTTTTAGCTATTTGTGTTTCCATATAAAGCTGAAAATTGTCTTTTCAAGATCTGTGACAAATTGTGCTGGAGTTATGGTGGGGATTGCACTGAATCTCTAGATTGCTTTTGATGTCATTTTTACTATATTAATCCTACTGATCCATGATCATGGGAGATCTTTCCATCTTCTTAAGTCATTTTCACTACTTATGTTTTTTTTTTTTATCATAGTCTTTCACTTGCTTGGTTAGAGTTTCTCAAGATATATTATATTTTTGAAGCTATTATGAAGGGTGTTGTTTTCTTGATTTCTCTCTCAGTTCATTTGTTCTTTGTGTATATGAAGGTGATTGCTTTTTGTAACTTAGTTTTGTATTCAGCTTTTTTACTGAATGTGTTTGTGAGCTGTAGGCATTTCCTGGTGAAATTTATGGTCACGTATGTATATTATCTTATTTTTTTAAATGTGTTTATAAAAGTTTTATTTAAACATTAGTAGCCCTGAATCTTTCCTGTGCCTAATGTTTTCATTAAAAATTTTAAATTATCCTTGTCAAGGTCAAAAATTATACTGATAATAGCTGATTAAATTTTCCAACATTTTCCCCATTCTTTTTAAATAAACCCTTGCTTTGAGCTATGTGTTTTAACTTATGACCTACCTTGTTCTAACCGTGACTGTTTTTATAGTCTCATGTCTTTCTCCATTTTCACACAAAGGATGCCCTAAAAGTTATGGTGTTACTCTTTTCTGCTCTCACCCTCCCAATCACTTTTCCACTGAGGACTTTTCAGGCTTTCCTTCCAGCCTCTTCTTGTCCACTCCTACCCATTTGTCACAATGAATACTCTTTTCAGTTTCTACTACTGAACTATAAACTTTGGTATGGGATTACATGCAATTTCTTTTTTTAAACAATTGATATTATACCTTATCATTCTGTTTACTTCACATGGTGTTCTCATAAATAGAAAATTAATACACAGAAAGCATTACACAAGCTTAGAATAAAAGAAAATAGATGTTTGACAAAAATCCATGTTATGTGAAATTCCATTATGATATCTAGTTATATGCTCTCAAAGAACCATAGATTATTGGATCAAGTAAGTGGCATTAGCTTGATCCATTTCTTTTTTTTCCTGCATGAGGAAGCTGAGCTGTAAAAAGACTCAACTTGTCAAAGCCCATGGAACACCTACCACTAAAGTTGATCAGTCTGCTGAATGACCTCTTATGGCCTGTTGATGCCTATGCATGTCCCAATATGCTCACTTTTGAGTTCTTCACTATTAGTTACTGCATTATATATACCTTAAAAATGATCACAGGCTTAACAAGAAGCTTTTGTTTTCTACCGTGTCTCCACCTCGCTTTCCTTCCCAGGGTTTAATGTCATACCATGATGATTCAGATACCCCTTGCATATAGTTTTTTGTTAAGTATGATTTGGTGAAAAAATATTTTTCTCACAAGAGGCTGCATTTTTAAAGTTGACCTTGTTATTGAAAAAGCCTTACTTCTTTAAGGAGTATTCTGAGACCTTGTATCCCTTTCTTCTACTTGTAGTCCACCTTTCTCAGACCCAGTGTAGCTCCCTCTCTAGAGGGAGACAAACCAAAAGGAAGACTAGCAAAGCTTTGTGTATCCCTAAGTGAAATGAAGCACTGTAGGTGTGGCCAGTAAAAGAGGTAGGAATGCTTGAAGAGTGTCTAATGACTGGAAACTCCTTAGAAGGGATGTATAGCATTTCATACTGTAGACAACTCATGAAACCATTTATTGTTTAAAACCACTTTGAGCCTGAGAGAGTAACGTGTAAAGTTAGACAAAGTGATTATATTTACTCTGAGAAATAAAAGTGGATGAAGGATGATTGGGAGAGAGTGCTGTGTCTTAGAGACAGAGCATCCTCCAACATGGATGAGTTTAAATAATGTCAAAATATGTGTAAAAGAGTAAAGTGTCTAGAGCTATTTAATAGCTTTTAAACTTTTAATAAGTCCATTCTGGTTTTATTTAATGACCAGTTAGGGAAACCACTCTTACTGAAACCTTAGGACATAGACTCATAAAATAAAGCACAGCTTCTTGGTGGACCCAGTAATATTGCAAGGCTTGATGAGAATAAAGAGAGTCTAAATTAAACAATAATAATTGGGAAGCAGGATGTTTCCTGGGGATTAATGACATGCTAGATAGAGTTGATGGACCATGGTTGTTCTGTGGTCCATTAACCTCAGTTGATCATTAATTCCCAAGAAATACCTGATGGTGAGGTCATTTCTACAATTATCACCTTAGAAAAGAGAAGGATTGTAGACTCCAGAGTGGTGAAGTTAAAAGGGTGGTAACTATTCCATATAATGTGAGTGTTTCACAAACCAGAGGGTTATAGTGAGCATTTCACAGATCAAAGGGCTATAAGGTCATTTGGATTCTCAGTTCCTAAAAGGGAAGGAAGAAGGAATTATCATTCTTTCTATAGATGTTTTGGGGATTGTAGGACAAAGAGTTATGTCAGAAATGCACATAGTAATGGCAAGGGTGTGGTTTGTTTGTACAACATTTGTTGAACATGTATAAGGCCCTAAGATGAAGATGTATACACACATGCATCATTAAAAACAGAAAAAAATAGTAAATACTTCTTGTATAAACTTTCTTTCCTCTTAAAGAACAATTTGTATGTTGAAAGTATTTCTACTGATGAACGATTTCCAACAGTGGGAGAGATTTGGCAGGGTCTGAGTTTGGCATAGGTACTGTCTAATTTACACCAGTTTCATTGAGTCAAACTAAATAAAAAGGACAACTGAAGCCGGCTAGGAAGAGCCTGAGATGTCTTGAGTGCTTACATTCTCCAATTTTCCTTGACTATCATGATGGGGGCATCAGTATCTCTCAGTTCCAGTGGAGCCCTGGAACCTGGGGTGAGGTAATGCATACTTAAGGAACCAGATATTTTACAGTGAGGTCCTCCCATAAATAGTGAGGAAGTTTCTTAGGAAGATATGCAGCTTTTTTTTTTGTGGGTGTAAGTGGAGCTTCTTAACTCAAATTATTGATGCTATTTATTTTGAGACTGACTCATTCTAGGTTCTGGGATTTGAGTAAAACAAAAATTATTTAACTGGCAATCTCCCACTGTTTTAATTGAAAATTGACTTAAGAAAATCCTACAGGCGCCTGGTTCCCTGCTATCCTGCTGTGAAAGCCAGTGGTGCCAAAGGGTGGCTAGGATGCTGGTGATATTTCAAAGCCAAAGATGTTTATGCCTAAATGGAATTTGAACTGAGAGATTAAAGCTTAGACACAAGGGCTGAAAATAGCATTCTTGAGTTTTCTATGTTGACTCGTGTTCTAAATCGTAAACTCTTGCGCTAATTTCAAATTTCTTAGCCACTTAGAACTGTCACATTCTTCAGTTCAATTATCTGTTCTTCCAACATTTGTCAGCCACTTCCCATGTGCCAGGAACTGTGCTCTGTGTTGGGAGTCTAACAATAAATAAGACATCGTTCCTGACTTCTAAGAATCACTCTCTCGGGGACACTGACATGAAAGAAGAGAAGAAAGCCCGCGAGCAACTGAGATAAAAGAGGCAGACGCACAAAAGGGAAGTGGTCCATCCCCACGAGAGATATCAAGAAAGCCAGGCAAGGCACCCTGGAAATCCTTGATCTGAAGGTAAAAGGATGAATGGGGGTTGTGTTGTGGCCCATACAGGATATAGCTTTCTCCTTAAGAGCACTAGAGAACTGAGCACATATGTGAAGGGCAATTAATTCAGTATGAACAGGAAAAAGAAAAGGCGACTGGAGATGAGACTAAGTGTCAAAAGCTTTGGAACATAAAAGGCTTTTTACAGATAATGACAGTGACTTTGGACTTCATGGTAGATTTACTGTAACATTACATATTTAGTATGTCATGAGAGTAATTATTGATCAGACCAGACTGATTGCAACATGGAGCCACTTGCTAAGAATGAACTCAAATATGTTAAGCAGGAAGTGCTGTGCACATTTGTATGTATTTAGGACTGAGTGCCTGGGTGGAATAATTTATCAGAGGACTTCTCCTTAGAGAGTACTAATTCTTTCTCAGCAGCCATTAATTACAAGTAGCTCTTCATCAACAGTAGGTCCATATGATATCGAACACATCCACAGGCACACACCAGTTGATCTTGTTTGTGTGTGTCTCATATAGGTACCTCTCCTGCTGAGACGTGAAGGGTGTAACATCTTTCATGTCTAAGCAGCACTGTCTTCAGCAGGTGTCCTAGTACCCTGGTTTCTGTTCCCTATTCCTTCATGGCTCCCAACCCTTAGATATAGTAGTTATGTTGGAGTTGCATCATTTGGGGTTGTGTACCCCAAAGTCAGGTCTCTGGATTTTGAATAGACTTCCTATACTATTAAGAGAAGTTTACTTGATGATTGATGAGAGGTAAGTTTATCTGTGAGCGTAAGAGTAGTAGTTAGAGATCACAGTTAGAGATTATACTGGCTGGGAAAGGGAAAACAGTAACTTTTCGTCTGTCATGGCTTTGAGAACCTTGAGTAGTCATAGTGCCAGAGATTACTTCCCTCCTATTAAGAGGATCTAAGTCCAATTAGGCAATTTTTAGTCACTCTTATGATATAAGTGACACTATTACAACCATGGGTCTCCCTTACTAGGCCAGTCATCATTATGGTTGATAGGTATTACATCAGGGAGGACTATTGACTGCTTTTGTCTTTTGGCAGCTTGCATAACAACTTCTGATACCATAAAGGCCTAGTCCTCAGAGGAGGTTTCTGGTCAGTTACAGATCAGTTCTACCAATTCTGAGACCAAAGTATGTGGTGTCTTCAGCAATAGGCTTTTACCTTCAAGATCTGGAAAGCAATGAAGGGCAATGGCAATAACATATCACTTTTGAAGTCTTTTGGATTGTCTGGATCAACAGTTTGAAGGGATGTTTCCAATACCTAGCACTAGTGTTTTTGTTTGTTTTTATTTGTTTTCAGATGGTCTATAGTTCTTGTGAGGAGCCGTATTACCACAGTGACATTATGTCACGTGTGTGTGTGCGTGTGTGTGTTTTGTGTGTGTGTGTGTGTGTGTGTGTGTGTGTGTATGGAAGGGAGAGGTAGGGGGATTCTGGAAACTGACATGGGAAGCAGTGAGCACAGGAAGGAACAATCAATAAAGTAGATGATCAAGGAAGATGGAGGGCCTGGGACCACTGCTGATTTGAGCAGCAGGAAGATACCATTTGACAAAATGGAGAAGGGAGAAGAAGATGCAGTTGCAAGCTGAGGTAGAGGGAGAACATGATGAGAACATGAGCTTTCTGTTATCCATATTGTTTCTTGGATATGGGTGAATAAAAGACATACATGTGGAAATATTTGATAGGATGCTGAATGTATCTGTGCTATAATCTGAATATTTAAAGCAATGTGGTAGATAAAAATCAATGGGAAAACTGTATAGAACAAAAAAGGTTGAGAAAAGGGTTTTGAAAGACAACATTTGGAAGAAAAGTTACCATAATGAGGTGCAAAGGAGATTTTGGAGAGAAAATTACAGGAAGGGGTTCAGCACAAGTCTATATACACAGAGAGAATCATGTAAGCTGACATCAAGGAATAAAATTGTGCCCCACTTTTGAAAGATGGCTGGTCACTGGTGACTTAGTATATTCTCAAGAAAGTGGATAGAGAATGGCAGTGTGTCATAGTGCTGTGGGACAATGGTCTTGTACTCTGTAAAGATTTGTCACTTGTATTGGTTTAATAAAACACTGACTGGCCAATAGCCAGGCAAGAAGTATAGGCAGGGAGACCAGGTCAGAAGTATAGGCAGGGCAACCAGAACAAGAGAATTCTGGGAAGAGGAAAGGCTCAGTCTACTGTTGTTACCCAGACCAAGAGGAAACAAGATGAGAATGCCTCACTGATAAATGGTACCAAGCCAGGTGGCTAACATAGACAAGCATTATGGACAAATTTAAGATGTAAGAATTAGTTAATAAGAAAGCCTGAGCAAACTAGGCCAAACAGTTTATAATTAATATAGACCTCTTTGTGTTTCTTTGGGATTCAATGGCTCCAGGACTGGGCAGGACAGAAACCTCTGTCAACACCATAGTCTGGTACTGCTCAGTCTAACTTGCTGGCTAACAGTGTAATCATTTGTACTGCT
The DNA here is from genome assembly GCF_014885135.2 of Alexandromys fortis. NCBI lineage: Eukaryota > Metazoa > Chordata > Mammalia > Rodentia > Cricetidae > Alexandromys > Alexandromys fortis. Next base: position 3,446,419 of record NW_026067931.1, on the reverse strand, counting down.
CAGTCTATCTTCCTGGCTAACAGTGTAATCAAAACTGGAACCCAAAGCCTCCGAATCCAAGTCCTACTATATAACACATTGTTCTTCCACATCACACTTTCTGCTCACTGCATCACTGTCTCACCACCTCCCAGTGCCTAGCGAAGTCCTGACTGATGAAGTGTTTTCTCCTAGCCAATGGCTCTTCCATCTCCTCTGGAGGTGTCCTTGTTACACTGAGTATTGAGAGTTCCCTTTGCAGGGTCTCACTGCAGTCTTCAGGGCCCAGCACAGACGAGCAGGGCCTTCCCGAGACTCTGACTCTTTTAGCCATGACCCTGTATCATGTTTTAGTAATTCATCTGGTAAATACTTTGAGCACTTATTGTGTTTGCTAAATGCTAAACAATGAAACAGTTCTTGATCTCAAGAGAATATTAATCTTACATTCCCACTTGGAAATCATTTTTGCTCTAATTTTGTTGCTATGGTTAAGAAAACTAAAGACCAGGACTAACAGCCCCATATAAGGCATTTACTTAATAATTAACTGAATCTGGAAAAAAATTAGTTATCATAACATTTTCAAATTGTCTAATAATTTCAGTTTTAAATGTAAAAGAACCATGTCAACTTTGGAATGTACAAGCACTATCTTGTATTAAGATTACCTCAAATTTAATAATTCCTATATTTAACTATGCTGTAAATATTTGGTGATGTTGCCTTTAATGCTCATCAAAAAAAATTGATACAGAAGTGGCAAGATGACAAACTGGAAAACAGAAAGATCTTGTTTTATCTCCTACTTCCTTTGGGAAGAGCCTCCATCGTTTCTTTGTCTCTCGTCAATAAAATGACAGTGTTGAACTTTATAACCCTTAAAATATCTCCTTGCTGTGAGATGTGCTGATTCAATTGCAGCCTAATGTCCACAGCAAAGAATAGGGATCAATACATGTATTTATTCTCCTGCAGTTCATCTGCTGTTGACCTTCGCTGAAGATAATTGCTCTTGCATGCTCTACAACACAGGATCTACCAGATTCCCAATAAACTTTTCCTTTTCTTCAATGAATGGATGGAGATGTCAAAATTCCATTTTATCTACATGCTAAGAATCAGCCACAGTTGCATCTTCTCTGACATTGGGTGTACCTAGTTGGCTGACATCCAACTCAACTCATGGTCAAACGAGCCACTTGCTTTCCTTACTTTTACTTTCAGAATAAACTGTGCATGCCATTTGCTTGTGGTTTTTTTTCTTTATTTTTGTGGTTTTAAAAATCAGTCAAGCCTTTACCAAAACCTGACAAAATTTTTCATACCTGTTTCATTACTCTGTTTTAAAATCCAGCTCTCCTCTAAAATTCCTGGTACATTTTAGCAAATTGCTTGACTTTTCTTATCAATTTCTCATCTCTAATAATTCATCAATTGTTTTTCTTTAGAAGGCAAATATCTTAAATACTGTTGTGTTTCTATAAAGAGACACCATGACTAGGACAACTTAGCATTTAAACTGGGTCACTAGTTTACAGCTTCAGAGAGCTCATTCATGGTCATTATGGCAGGGAATGGTAGTGGGTAGACATGGTGCTGCGGCACTAGCTGAGAGGTTCACATCCTGTCCATAGGCAGGTGACAGAAAAGAGACAGAGAGAGAGACAAGGGGAAAGACAGAGAGAGGGGCAGGGGGAGAGGCAGGGGGAGAGAGAGAGGGAGAGGGAGAGGGAGAGACAGAGGGGGGGAGAGAGAGAGAGAGAGAGAGAGAGAGAGAGAGAGAGAGAGAGAGAGAGAGAGAGAGAGAGAGAGAGTGGGGTTAGAGCAGACTTTTGAAACCCCCACCCCCAGTGATACACCTTCTCCAATAGGGCCACACCTCCTAGTCCTTTCATTAACTTCCATTCCCTGATGACTAAACATCCAAATGTATGAGCCTAAGAGGGTCCTTCTCATTCAAACAGACACAGCAAGCCCCCTTTCATGAAGCATCTCCATCTTTATACCTTTAGTTCTGTTTCACTGTCTGCTTAGAACTTTACACATCTGTCCTTTAATTCTTCTCTTTAACTCCCCAGTGTGCCCAGCGACTGATGCTTCCCTTCAGTCTTCAAACATACTCAGATAGATGCCCACATCCCAGAAAACCCCACATGAGGCTCTATACCTCACAGAGTCATGGATCCCGTTTCTCAATTTTATTTTCTCATTTTTCTCTAAGTTGCTTTCTGGGACTGTTTATCCCTTGAGCCATTTTTAGCATGTCTTCACCCTCTGACTTAATTATTTTTTTGAAAATTATCAGGGCCTGGCATCTGGATGACACATTCATTCGTTTTTCTTTTGCTGTTCTGAATAAAGTCAGAAACTGGCTTCCTTTGCCAGTTTATGGAAAAGTCATTTCCAATCTAAATTTTATTTAAATTGTAGGCTTACTAAGTTCTATTTTATTATTATGGGTTTATGTATGTGAGTGGCATATGTGGGTGTATGTCTTTTTAAGTAAGCATATGTGTATGGGGGTACACATGCACACATATGCATGTTGTATGAAAGCCAGAGACCCACAGAGGTATATCAGTTGTTCTTTGTCTTGTTTTATGAGACAGTATCTTTCACTGTACATGGTGCTCACTGACTGACCTAGACTGACTACCAGCAAGCTTTGGGGATCCATCTCTCTGCTCCCAGAATTAGGCTTATAGATACACACTGCTCTGTCCAGATTTTATGTGGGGACTTGGGATGTGAATCCAGATTTTCAAACTTATATAGTAAGCACCACACTGACTTAGCAATCCTGTGATATCTTAAAAGACAAAATAAAGACCCCAAAACTTTCTCTGGGGGCAGCAAGTTGGCTCAGTGACCACTGAAGCTTGATAACCTGAGTTTGATCCCTGGAAATGACATTGTGGGGAGACCAGACCCGTGAAGTTTGTCCTTGATCTCCATGCATGTCTCATGTACTCATTCAGACTCATACACACACACACACACACACACACACACACACACACACCACACCATCACCACATATACCATACAAATATGTGTACACCGTCACCACACACACCATACAAATATATGCACACCATCACCACACACATACAAAATAAATACACACATACAAACACAACACACAAATAAGACACACACCATACAAATGTATATACACATAACACAGAAATACCATACACATACAACATACAAATACACCCACACAGACCTCCCCTTCCCCCACATACACACTACATACCTATAAGAAAAAAGTTCTTGAGGTAATATTGATAAGCTGTACATGTAAAAGATTTGCTACATACTGTTTGGATATCCATTAATTTATGAAAATATCTCGCATAGGTAAACAATATTCCCATCGCACCTCATCTCAATGGTTCCTTGTTGCTCTTTGTCTTCCTCTTCCTTCTCCCCATCACCAACAATCACTGATGTGCTTTTTGAGACCCTGTAAAATTTTTATATAGTTGATGTATGTATCTCCTTTTAATCTGGATTCTTTTAGTCAGCTTAATTATTTTGAGTTTGATCTGTATTGTATGTATTGGAACAAGTTTCTTTTTCATTAACTTTCTCCATTGGTTTCTGCTCCATTAGTTGCTATTATTTACTGTATCTTTGTCAACACCGATTTGCTTTAATTTCTCCCCTTTTTTTTCTTTCTTTTTTTTTGAGAAAAGGAAAAGAAAAAAAGTTTCCACCTCCTCCCAGCCTCCCCTTTCCCTCCCCCTCCTCCCACCCTTCTCCACCTCTCTCCACTCCTTTCCCCCTCCCCCCACTCCTCTCCCCCTCCCTCTCCAATCCAAAGAGCAGTCAGGGTTCCCTGCCCTGTGGAAAGTTCAAGGTCCTCCCCCCTCTGTCTATCCTCTTGGCTATGGGAAATAGACAAAATTGCCTGGGAGAAAATTGAGATCTTGGGGGTGGGGTGGGTTGGGGATAAGGGGGTACGGGGAGAGAAAAGTGAGAAGGGGAGGATTGGGGGAACTTGGGGAAACAGGAAGATTGGGATAAAGGAAGGTTGGATAGGGGAGCAGGGAAGCTTACTAACAAATCTTAGTTAAGGGAGCCATCTTAGGATTGGCAAGAGACTTGAACCTAGAGTGGCTTCCAGGAGCCCAAGGCGATGTCCCCAGTTAGTCCCTTGGGAAGCTGAGGATAGGGAACCTGAAATGACCCTATCCTATAGCAATACTGACGAATATCTTCCATATCACCATAGAACCTTCATCTGGTGATGGATGGAGATAATTTCCCCCTTTTTATATGTATAAGTTATTTTCTTATTGTGTATGTGTGTGACAGGCATTTTTTGTGGACTATCAACCTGTTCCTAAATCACGACACGGAGACTTATTAGTTATCAATGTTTGACTTCAGATTATGCTTGTCCCACTAGCTCTTATAACTTAAACTGGCCTGTTTCTCTTCATCTACATTTTACCTTGGGCCTTTTTACCGTTCTTCCATTCCATATATCCTACTCCATGTCAGGGTATCTCGCTGACTGGCCCTAAAGGTCTCCCTTTGTTTCTCCCTCATTCTCTCCTCCTGGAGTCTAGATTCCTCCACCTATTTAAGTCTGCCAATCCCTCCTATCCCTCTACTGCCTAGCTATTGGCCATTCAGTTTTGTATTAGCTCAATCAGGTACCTTAGGCAGGCAAGCTAAAACGGCAACACATCTTTACATGATTAAACAAATGCAATACACCTCTACATAGTCAAGGTAATATTACACAACGTATGTGTATGAAGTTCGTTCTCTCCCCACTCCGTCACAATGTGTGTAATATGTGTGCTGATAAGTGTGTGGATATGCATGCCACTGGGGTGTGGAAGCTTCTGGGAGTTGTGTTTTTTCTTGTACTGTAGGTTGGAAGATCAAATTTAGGTTTTCAGGCTCACGCAGCAAGTAATTTTTTTCTGGACCAATGTAATTATTTATCTAGGTTCTGTTGTTGTTATTGTTACTGTTAGTTCATTTGTTTCTTTGTTTTGTTTTGTTGACATAAGATTTCACTATGTAGCTCTCTGTATCCAGTAATAGATTTCAGTTCTATGCAGCCCAGACATATGTGGTTATCCTCCTGCCTCAACCTTCCACATGGAATACAGTCCGATGGCACCATTCCCAGTTTTGGTTCCTTTCTTTTTAATATTTATTTTTATTTCATATTTGTGAGTAATTTGCCTGTTTGTATGGCTGTGTGTATGTGTGCTGTGTGCATGCCTCATGTGAAAGTCAGAAAAGAGCATCTGATCACCTTGAACTGAAGTTAGTGGTGGTGTAAGCCACCATGTGGTTTCTGAGAACAGGACACAGATCCTCTGCAAAGTCTCTAACCACTGAGAGACCTCTCCAGCCCCTTTTTGACTTCTTAATGAGAAGTTAAGGTAGAGTTTGGTACTGTAAATATCCATAAAAGCACTAGTCTGCTGGTATATTGCTAATTTTGATATGCTGTGTGTTCATTTTATTCAGTGTATAATATTTTCCCTTTTTATTTCACTTTGACATATACATATTTCATAATTATACCATATAGTTTCCTAATGCTTTGAGGTTTTCTAGGTACTTTTGTTACTTATTTTATTTAGCGTATAGTCCAAGAAAAAAAAAAAAACAACTTCTGATTGACTCAAGTTACTTAGACTAATTAACATTTGTTATCTGGCCCAGAATGTCAGTTGATTTTGGTAGATGCTACACATTCACAGGAAAACAATATGTATCATAGGTATTAAACATTCTATAACTTTCAGTCATTATCAGATTGGCTTATAGTGTTGTTTAAAATGTATGCCTTTCCAGAACTTCCCTCTAGCTATTTCTAACATTGCTGCTTGAGGACAAGAACTCTGACATACTGGTACATTTGTTTGTTAAGCTTTATAAATATGTAGCTCTTTAACTTTTTGTCAGATTTGGGAATTTCTCAACCAGTATCTTCAGGGCAATCTTTTTTGCCCCATGCTTCTCTCATTTTGGGAGACATAGTCACGCTCGGCTCTCCAGTCACTGAACATCGTCTTACATTCCGCTGATGCTTGCCTCATTTTTTTTATCGGTAATTTCTTGTGCTTCATTTGGATCATTTTTATGGCTATGTCTTCAAGTTCAGTGTTCCCTTCTTCTGAAGTGTCACACTTCATTATTGCAGCCCGAGTTTTTACAAAGCAGACGTTATAATTTCGATTTCTAGCAATTCAAATTGGGGCCCTTTAAGTCTTTTATTTCGGATTCTCAGTCTTTCCCGTGCACTTGGCATATATCAACACAGGCTGTAATGGCGGTTTTCACACTGCCTGTGTCCTATCTAGATTCGTTTTAATTAGCCAGCTTACTTTTTTGCATCCTTAACAATTTTTAATTTATGCTCGACACTGTGAATTCTGATCTGTTGTTTTCTAGAATTGCTCTTGAGTTTTATACTTAAACACAATTGGATGGTGTGGCTGAAGCTAACCTCAGGTTCCTGCTCTTCAGTTCTACCATGTGCACTAGAGCATGCTCTTCTCCCTCTTGAAGCGAGGTCTCCTGGAGGTCTGTCACCCAAGCAGGGAACTACGACACTCTCACTGTGGCTACTGAGAGTGTGATTCCTGCTCATGCATGAGCTCTAGGAACTGGCCTTTCCAGAGAAAAAGGCTCTCTTTAGCCTCAAGGTTCTTCTTCAGTCCTCTGTACTCAGCGGAGAGCACTGCATCCTTGCTCTGTATGTATGTCTTCTTGTATACTCTGCATCCTCACTCCGTATGTCTTCTTGTATACTCTGCATCCTTGCTGTGTATGTACATCTGCTTGTATATTCTGCATCCTTGCTCTGTATTGTCTGCTTGTATACTCTGCATCCTTGCTCTGTGTGTCCTCTTGTATATTCTGCATCCTTGCTCTATGTGTCCACTTGTATACTTTGCATCCTTGCTCTGTGTGTCTACTTGTATACTCTGCGTCCTTGCTCTGTGTGTCCTCTTGTATACTCTGCATCCTTGCTCTGTGTGTCTGCTTATATACTTTGCATCTTTGTTCTGTGTGTCCACTTGTATACTCTGCCCTGCAGACATCATGGGCCCTGACTTTCTTGGATTCTTCGCTTCATTTCATCATCTCAAGTAGCTCATGTGTTTTGCTTAGATTTTCCTTCTCTGGGCACAACCCAAAAACACTGTCCAGAAAATACTCTCTGGCAAGCAGTGGTAAGGCTTGCCTCATGTGTTCTGTCTCTCACAACATGTTTATCTTCATTTCTAAAATTTATATGTTCTGTGTGACATTTTAGTGACTTAAAAGGAAAGAAAAATTTGGACCCTGGTTTTAGATCTTGGCTGTCTTGATTTTCTTTTGTTGACTTGATGCTAAAGACACGTATAGGTTTTGAATAGTCCTCGTAATTATAGTTATTTATTTAACTTTGCTTCTTTCCTAAAATGTTCAACTCTTAAGGGCCCACAGATTTTACTGTTTTTCTTAATATTTTTAGTAGTAATTCACAAAGGCTAAAATCTAAATACGGTAAAGGCATACACACGCACACAAACACACACACGTGTGTGTATGTATATGTAATATATACACATACATAATGTGTAAATCTCCTATATTGCATTTATAACTCTTTAATTCTCTATTTTATATAGCCAAGAGATGCTTGGTAAGAGATTTTTTTGTAGTAACAAAAGGTTGATTAGGTTTTATTTCAACAAAATGAGCAACAAGGTTGATGCTTAAAATGTAAAGGTGTTACCTGACCAGCTTTTACTTGTGCTGAATATTAATAAGCCTGTAAATACGGTTGCTGAATATTAAAGAAGGAACACTGATTCCAAAACCCTGAAGGGAAAACTCCATAGCACATAAAAATATCTCATGTATAATTTTTATAATTTCGTTGCAAACCTAAAGTAGTATTTTGTGATTGCATTGCCAAATAAATGTGAACATTTACATTTCATAGTAAATATCCATGTCTTTCCTCCTCACAGCAGGAAGTCTCTCCCATCAGCTCTGGCTGCTTGCCCTAGCTTCAAGAAAGGTAAGGCTGAGAGAGTAAGCATAAACTTTGCTGACCTTAGTCCTGACCTCTAATCTGCTAAACAGTGAGGTAGAAGATTTCTCAGAACGTTCGCATTAGCAGTGGCCGGGCTCCTTCCGTTGCTTTAATAACATTGTGTCTGTGTTTTTCTGCTTGATGTGATGATAGCTTAGGGAAGGAGAATTAATTCCACATATTATCTACATAAAGGATAACGAGCAAAACTGGTTCCCCCTAGGAAGTTTCATTAAATTTGGGTATAAGCCAATTGACTTCAGATCGGTTCCCGACTCTTGGATGACTTTCAAACCTGGAGGACCTCAGAGGACAAGAAAGGGCACATCTGACTCTCAGGGCAGCAGATGCAGAAGGTTTCTGAGGTTCCCTGTCACAGGAAGCCCCTTTCCTTCTGGAAAAGCAAACTGCTAGTGTGTTGACCATCAGGTGCGACATGGAATTTTCCCCCTAGCACAGCGATATGTCCACTGAGTAGTTTTAATTCAAGTAATTTATGCCTAAATCATTTCTTCTGTGGATCTGATGGTTCCTGGGGGGTTTCAAGTAATGAAAATTACAAACAAGCCAATAAATAGTGAATTAATAGAAATTCAGTTTCAATAAGGAGAGATATGTCTTTTTTTTTTTTTCACAAGAAGGTTAAAGCAATGTCTTCCAAGTGGATTGTCAGCTTTGAAAAGCTGTCCTTGTTAAAGTCACATTAGGAGTTGGCGCTGAAATCTTAGTGACTTGTTCAGAAACACTTAGAATACACAACTTTAATACAGGTTTGGAATGTAATTAATTATTGTAAGTCTTTAAGAAAATCATTTGAAAGCTAGTAGGAGTACACATTTTTCATCCCAGCACTTGAGAGGCAGAGGCAGACAAATCTCATGAATTCGAGGCATGGCTGGTCTACATGAGGAGTTCCAGGCAACCTCTGGCTACATAGTCAGACCCTGTCTCCAAAACCCAACCCAAAACTGAAAGGGATAAAAAGGGAAACTGTTTCTTTTCTTTTCTTTTTTCTTTTTCTTTTTCTTTTTTTTTTTTTTTTTAGACAGGATCTCAGGATGCTGCCCTATCTGGGCTGGAACTTTCTATGTATACCAGGCTAGCCTTAAACAAACAGAAATTTCCCTGCCTCTGTTTCCTAATGCTGAGATTAAAGGGATGTGATACTATTCTTGGCTAACTTACTTCATTTTGAAGATACCAGTTTATCAAAAGTAAGTAGCAACTAAATTGTTTCACTAGGGAGCTGCTAATAGTTCTTGAAGCATGCATGAACACATGTAGAGTTGTTATATAATGTGTTAACAGCCCAGACAGATGGGAAAATGCAAGAGTGAAATAATGTTGAATTAGAAATTATTTCATTTCTGTCTGAATGCCCTTGCCCTGTAGTCAGACTTATGATTATCTTAAATATCACCATAGAACCTTCATCCAAAAACAGACGAAAATGAGGCAGAGAACCACATTGGAGCACTGGCTGAGCTCCCAAAGTCCAGTTGAAGAGTGGAAGGAATGAGAATATGAGCAAGGAAGTCAAGTCCATGAGGGGTTTACCTAAGGAGACAGTTTGCCTGAACTAATGGGAGCTCACCAACTCCAAATGACTGGGAGTGAAGGAACACAGTATCAAACTAGTCCCTCTGAAAGTGGTTGACAGTTGGGGCAGACTGAGGGGCCACTGACAGTGGCACTGGGATTTGTCTCTACTGCATGTACCGGCTTTTTGGGATGCTATTCTCTTTGGATATATACCTTGCTCAACCTAGATGTAGAAGGGAGGGCCTTGGATTTGCCACAGCATAGGGTGCTTTGTCCTCTTTTAGGATTGGGGGGAGGGGTAAAAGGGTGTGGGGAGACAGTGGGAGGAGGGGACGGAGTGGGAAATTGGATTGTTTTTTTTTAAGTGATAAAAGAAAAAAGAAAAAATTATCTTATTGCTGTCCCCAACATTAAAATCCTCACTCCCAAAGGTAATCATTTTAGGTAAAGAATAGGGTTGTTTCCATACTGAAGGCTAAAGGAGCTACCATCCCCCTTCCCAGAGCTCAGCTTCAAAACAGCTTCACTAGATGCTGAATCTGCTAGTGGCTTGATCTGTCTCACCTACAACTGTGAGCTAAATTTCTGTATGAGCTACCTAATTGATGATGCGTATTTTCCTTTCTACAAAGATTTATTTAGTCTTATTTTATGTGTCTGAGTGTTTTGCCTGCATGGTGCCTATGGAAGTCAGAAGAAGGAAGATTTAAAAAAAATGAAACAGCAATATCAAAACATAGAGGTTTATAACCATTAAAACCATGTTGAAAAGACTTTGCTATGAGGAAATTTGGATGATGAAGCAACTGAACAAAGATTTAGGTAATTTTTATCTTTATATTTTTACCTTTCTAGTCACTGGGACAAAAATTCCTGAGAGAAAAATGTCAATGGAGAAGTTGCATATAGTAGCTCACAGTTTCAGAGGATTTGGTCTGTGTTTGGTTGGCCTGATACACGTGGCAGACGATGCCAGTGATAGCACCGTGTAGAAGAGTTTCTAGGGAAGCATAGAGAAGCAGGCGGGAAGAAACCTGGAACAAAATGGACCAGTAGCTCATCCCAGTGAAAGTTTCCACTGCCCAAGTTTTCTATGACCTCCCCCAATAATGCCAATCAGGTGGGGACCAAACACTTAACACATGAGCCTAATGAAGGCATTTCATACATATTTCAATCATAACAATATTAAATAAAAAAACAAAGTGGAAAAACAAACCACTGAAGAAGGATGCTTAGAAGAAATCCCACACTAGCTCAGAATAGAGTATAATAGAGGGTTAGTTATTTAGGGGTAGACTCACAGATCACAATCCTCTCCTGGAACAGGGAATGGCAACAGAATCCCACAGCTGAAAGCAGGCTGGAAGCAAGCTTTACATCAGCATAATTAGTTTAAAAGGCTACTCCCAAGTGGGCAGGCCACTTAAAGACTACTGGTGGTACGAATTCCTACAGCAAGCCACATATCCATAAAGTATGTTCTTAATATTTTCAACGTTTCTTCAAAAGTATTACTCTTAATATATTTCTTTAGTTACAAGATTAACAGGAATCAGTTAAGGGAAAACATCATCTTAATCAATTATAATCTCCAGACTTCATCTTTTCATAATATCTTCAAATTCTAAATTGGTGAAGCGAATATGAGTGAAGTCTTGTTGAATTTGTAATTGCAAAATAAATAACATAGCAAAGGGGTGTGAGTTTCTATAGACACTAGAATTAGTCTAAGAAATGAGTACTTGAGCTAATATCCCATAATGGTTTTCAATTTATCATCATCATGTGCTTAGTCCATTATGGTGATGGCAGATGAGACAGAATTTTGAAGCAGAACTTTAGGGAAATGAAATATGAGGAAGATGACATGAGATGACGAGGAAAGAATTCCCACCTAATAGATGATAATTGTTGATGTGATGCTAAAAATATTTGTCGAGATCTTACATGTGATCAGCGTGACAAGAGGCAGAGGTTAGCCAGAGCAACGATATTACCTTTATTAGTCAGGAATCTTTAGGAAAACAGAATTAACAGAATGACTCTCTATATATGTAGAGAAAGGGAATCCTTTAGAATGTCTTAAGACTGTTGTCCAGCTCATCTAACAGTAGCTATCTCTGAATGGAAAGTCTGAGAGAATCCAGAATATCTCTGTCCACAAAGCTTGATATCTCAGCTGGTCTCCAGTATTTGCCAGAATCAAGAAGAAGTAGGCTCTAATGCCAGTGAAGGGATGGACTTGCCGGCCAGGGCAACAGCAGATAGACAAAGAGAGCAGCTTCCTTCTTCCAGGTCCTTATACAGCAGTGGTTTTCAACATGTGGGCCATGACCCTTTTAGGTCTCCTAAGGCAACCAGAAAACACATATATTTACATTATGAGTCACAACATTAGAAAAAATATAGTTATGAAGTAGGAATGAAAATAGTTTTATGGTTAAAGGGTCATAGCATTAGGAAGGTTGGGAACCACTGTTAATATAGGCTACCAGCAGAAGCTGTGGCTCAGATTAGCCATGGGTCTTCCCATCTCAAAAGGTCTGAATTAAAGGTGTGTCTTTACATCTCAAAGATCTGGGTTAGATGTGTATCTTCCCATTTGAAATGATTTTAATCCATCACAGGTGTGCCCCATCATTTTTAGGTTTTAGTTAATTACATATAGAGTCAAGGTGACAACCAAGAACAGTCATCACAGTACTTCCTGCTCTTAAGTGCCCCCTCTTTTTTGTTAGTAACACCACAAAAATAGCTACTATTTTGTTGCAGAATTATATTTTGGGTTAAATATTTTAATTTCAACACTTTTAGGTTAAAGAAACCACTGGACATTAAATGACAAGCGTCATTTTGCATGTGTGTGTATGTGTGTATACAAGTGAATGTGTGTACGAATATATGTACATACAGAGTACATGTGGATGTGGAGCTCAAAGACTGCTGTGCGGTGTCTTTCTCTATCATCGTCCCCCTCATGTTTTGAGAAAGAATTTCACTAAACCTGGAGCTCACAGAGTTGGAAAGATTCATTGGTAAGTCATCCCCAGGGATCTTCCTGTTTTGACATCTCCAGGGCTGGGATTAAATATGTGTACCATTTTACCCAGCTTTTGTATGGGTGCTGGGGTTCTAAGCGCAGGCCTTTTTGTTTGTGTACCATCTTCATGTTTGTAGGCTCACTGAGCAGTACTGTCCTTGATTCTCCTCAAGTTTGCTCAGACCACCTTTGGGGAGAGGTGTGGTGGCTCTTTTATTATGAGGGAACTTTCTCTGGCCTGGCTACCTAAAGCATGGGTTATAAACCTAGCGGGGCTTAGAGGGAGCTGGGATTCATGTTTCCGAAATGCCTGTACAACAGCCATGCAGACACATACCTCTCTTGCCGAAAGCCTGAGGTGCAGTCTTGGGAGATAGTGGTGAGGAGAAAAACGATGTTGAAAATGATGGAACGGTTGCTATGACGTTTCCATTAAGTGTTTCTAGAATACCTGTTAAGGTTCCAAGCATACTTTACATTCTTTTGAAGGTACAGATACATCAATCATGCTTACTAATGATAAAGTTTGCGAAGAAAGAAGGTGGATGTGAAATATGGAGCCGTGATTTCCATGGAGAATAACTAGGGGAGGGCTCACTGATCACATATGTGAGACTCACCTTGTTGACAAAGTAAGGAGGAAGTTGGGGAGATGATGTTCCCACCCAGGAGGTTGATACAAAAAAATCCAAGGGTGGAGTGTGCTTGACTTGCTGCGAGAACAGCAGAAATGCCCATGTAATTGCAGAGAGATGGATGAGGAGAGATGAGGCCAGAGAGACCAGAAAAGGTGGTGATGGGGTCTGGCTATGGGGTTTCATATGCCGCTAAAATGACTTTGGCGTCTTGAACAGAAGATGATAAGCCTGGGCTGAACTTTTAACAATATCACCTTGATTCCATGGAGGTCAGAGAGAAGCAGAGAAACTCGTTGGAAGGCTCTGTCACAATGAAGGCTAGCACTCATGGTTGGGTGCTAGTGATCAAGAAAGAGTGAAATGGGGCCCTGGAATGAGAGCCAGCATGATCTGCTGATGCCTAGAGCGTGAGAGGGTGGAGCAGCTCAAGGGCAATGCCAAGGCGTTTGGTCTGTGCTGTGGAGAGCGCACAGCTGCCCTAAACAGGCATAAGGATGGGAAAGACAGTAAGAGATTAAGATGGTAGGCACGGCAGGCTTGTTAAACATCTGTACAACGTCCAGGAAGATGGAGAAAATGAGACTGGGTCTAAGGAGATTGGGCTGGCTATGTAAATCAAGAGAAGCAACAGCTTGTCAATGTCCATTCTAAAGTACAGAATGAGGTTGTGTCTAGGGGGCATAATGGCAGAAAAGAGTTGTGAGGGACGGAGAGTACTGGCAATTCAAACAGAAGGTCAGGGAAATAGAGAACCAAACAAGACAAAGGAGTGTCTAGTGAAATAAAGGGACAGTATTGAATAAACAGTGACCTGAAGTCAAAGGTCTTCAGACCTGTGAAGTCCTGGCTTCTGGCACCTCTGACCACAACTTGTCTCTAAACCAGGGATCTATATTCTACAGCATTATATAGTCAGGAGATCCTTAGGGAGATGTCTGGAGAGAGGATCAGTCAGGAATGAAGCTGCAGGTATGGTCTCTGGGTTGTACATAAAACAATGCTTGGTTAGTTCCTAAGCCCTCTTCACCAGTGCCTTGAGGACTCTCAGCCATTTGCATAAGTCCACAAATTTGAGTGCTCTAGATTTTTCTTAAGGAAAGCCACCTCCTGCATTTGGCATACAGAGGGGATGGCAGCTTCATCTAGGGGTAAACATATTTTATTCATCTGGTATGCAAACTAAATGAAGGTCTGTTGCAAATGAAGATTTATGATAGGGGAAGGAACTGTGGTATGCTCTTGGGTTCAAGTGGGAATTGATTATCTGGGGCTATGCATTCTGGGTAGGTACTGACTACCCATGCTGAGAATTAAAATTGAAAGTATTTTGCACTTATGGATTATCATGCTCAGAACCTGAAGTGCTTTAATAAAAATTGTGGACATTATCATATCATGCAGCTATAAGAGAGGCATAAGAAACTTTCCCTAGGTCTAGAATGACAGCTCCAGTTGGCTCTCCTTGGACCCAGAAGACACTGGGATCACAATATATTCATGGCTTCCTTCTACACTGATGCTTTCCACACAATCTATGTTATTTGACCTGTAAGATAGGGTTCAGCACCTTGGACCCTATCTCAAAATAGTTAGCATGCTGTGGGCATAATCACTAATCACAAATGGCTTTATGAGCTTTCTCATGTCCAATCCAAAAGAATGCTCTTCCGATTCAAAGGAAAGGGTGTTTGCTTTGGGGTGTGATGAGTAGAAAGTCTTCAAGATGGATGGAAACCTTATAAAAATTCTGAGGTGCAACTTGAACTTGTCATTGCAGAGTGAGAGACGGATGTCAGCCTGATGGGAGAAAGCTCTCAGCAGTGATGGTGCCGTAGGAAATGCCACCACCTGCTATTCTCACTCTTCACAGTGCGCACCTCTGTGCTATTATCATTTTGGTGAAACTGTAATTTCTTACGGTGGGGTTCATTGGAGACCTTGAAAAAAAAGTGGAGTTGAGAAGATGGACAGTCATTATCGGTACTGGCACATGGAGTTGTGGAAGCAAAAAGTATCATATTGTATGGCTTGTGGGCTGGAAAGCCAGAAAAGTGGACAGTGGTCCAGAAGATGCAGGACTGGAGAGCCATCGGAATATGCCCCAGTCTAAAACTGAAGACCTGAACGCCAGAATGCAGAGTAGAACCGATGGGTGCCTCAGTTTAAGCAGGGGACTTAGGCTGCTTCTGTGCATCTGTTCTTTTCAGACACCCTGCCCCATGACCTGGATGATGCCCTGCCACCTTGGAGAGGAACATCTGCTTTATTCAGTCCACTAACCAGAATCTTTCCTACACCCGTTCTTTTTGACACATAGACATGCCTGTAAATAAAGATTTGTACATATTTGGGCTCTGCACGCCAATCATCTCTTCCATTGCTACTCATAAGAAATTAGACTTAGTTCTGGGAATTGTGAGGTTTTTTTTTTGTTATAACCTAGAATTGTTAATATATTTCTCAGAGTTATCTTCTAGGAATAAACTGAAATAGCATACATGACAGTGTTTTGTAAAGCGTAAACACTATCCAGATACATCATAGATGTCATTATTCAATTTTATCAAGTACAGCCATGCTGGAAGAAAGACAAAAGCAATAACAAACATTTCCTCTGGGTCTTTGCTTGTCTTGTGACCATGTTTGACCGAAGGGTCTGTTATAAGTTGATATGATAACTTGGCAAAGGCTTGAGCCTTGTGCTTCCGTTGGACATGCCCGTCTCTTTACGGAAGCACTGTGCTGTATCCAGCTCAACGGCTAGCAGGCTTTGATGGAAGGCAAAACAGAGATGCAATGCCTGAGCCATAGTCCTGATTGACCCAACGACTTTACAGCTAAACCCAGCCAGTTCTGTTATTTTTCATCTCCTTCAAAGCAGGGAAGCAGATAGGCTGCTTTGTTATGACAGAGGACGTGGACAAGCAACTAAATAATACGAACAACTTTAGCCAAGCGACTGAACAATACACCAGATTCTCTCCCAGAAATTGAGCACTTGGACGTTAAAGATCCTGTCTCCCACAAAGAACGTCTCCTGGGGAGAGAAGAGTTCCCTGCCAGACTCCAGTTTGACCTGCTTCATTCCACATCAACCACTCCACTTTGCCTTTTAGGGAAGTAGATAAACAGCATGCTATTTATTTTGTAAATAGATCTTTTAAAGGTGTCCAGGAAAGTCCTTTTAGTAACTCAAATGTTAATGTTCAATCCAATCAGCTAAGAGAGCCCCAAGGCTGTAAGTAACCTTTAAAAGGATGCACAGGATAACTTGCCTCCCATCTTCTTTAACTACCTACTTCACACCAGAAGGGAAAATCCAAAGAATATTATCTTCTTTTTCCTTTGCACGTTAAGTGCAGCCTAGTAGCCTTCTGTATATAATGACAAGTCTTTTTAATTGGTGTATTTTCTCAGAGACCAGCAAAGCCTGTTCAGAGTAGATGGACGCCTGACATATTAAGGTGATCAGTATGAGTAAGGTATATGGTATATCTAGACTGCAGTTGGTAGGCAAGGTGTACAGAGTTCAGCTCTGCATGTAATGTACTTCTTAAGCTACTGTAGGTCAGTTTAAAGACACCTGTCATAAGCTATGGATATTGTTCTACCAGGTTCTGGGCCAGTGCCTTCACTTTGCACCTTTCTTCCAAGGCATGGTAGTCCTGTGTGCTGAATATTCTTCAAACAATGAATAACCCAGGAAAATACTTGCAGCACTAGTGTAATGGTCTGTCCTGTCCCTTTAAGAGACAAGCCCCCCAACTCCCATCTCTAGGCAAGTGGATCTTCCTTCCACTTTCAGCCTGAGCTCCTTCCTTTCTGTCTATCTCCTGAAGAGGTAACTTCTGCTCTCTTTCTCTCCTCTCTCTCTGTCTCTCTGTCTCTCTCTCTGTCTCTCTCTCTGTCTCTCTCTCTCTCTACCTCTCTTTCTCATCCCCCATCTCCCTCCCTCTCCCTTTTCCCCTTCCCTTCCATAACCCACTAAATAAATACCCACTTTCTCCACATGACATGCCTATCCAGCTATCTCTCACCTGCTGTGGCTCCTTGTGGGCTGACCTGCTGAGCACCTGCAGGGACTCCCCACCTGGGACACACTGTCCCCTGTGGCGGGCTGCCTGCTGCCCCCTTGAGGAATGGAGCCATTTTGTTTTTACCATTACAACTAGTCTATGCCAGAGGTCATGGGAAGGATGTTGGAAGAAGGAGGTATGGAGGAAGTGGGTCCCACATAGTCACGTTCCATCCTTCTCACTCCTCTGTGGCTGGGGCTTGCATTGAATAGGAGAAGGGAGTGCTTCCTCAACTCCAGCACATCAGAAACATCTTAAAGGGGCTTTGACGTTCATTCACACTGGCCTGCACAGGTCTGTGGAGCAGCCTGAGACTCTGCATTTCTGATAGGCTAGTATTCATGCTGTGGGGGATACAGGAAACGTGTTGAGAATCAGGGGATTTACTGGCCTGGGAGGCTCTTAAACATTCCAATTAGAATTTAGCTCCACTCACAGTGAAAGCACTAATATAATGTACAACAAAGAAATATTATCATTTACCAGCATTTCCATGGCCTGTCCCCTAGGAACTAGCATAAAACGTTTTCATTATATTTATCAAGCTCTCTCCGCAAAACATATTGCTACAAAAAAATCAGTTAAGCATTTGTGACCAAATAGAATAACTAAAGTGCCATAATTGTCTAAGGAATGATATACAAGGAGCTCACCAGTGCTATCTGGGTGCAAAAGATCTTTTAGTCCCTTTCATCCATCAAAGGTTTCCCTCTATAGACATCAGCTAGGAGGTTATCGGTATCGTAAACACTATGCAAAGCTTTTTGGATCCTTTCTCTGGGACAGGTTGCCTCCATTGGCTATGTTATCAATCAGGGCATAAACCACAGCCTTAATGTTATCTGAATCTCAGAAGTTCACCCCGGCGCAGTAACTGTTGGGGGAATTGTGAGTCATGGGATTGCTTGAACACCGAGAGTATTGTGCTGTGAAGATTACAGAATCTTATTAGAAAAGGCTCTGGCCCAGATTTGCAGCAGTTAAAACCAGAGGATTTCTTCAGATACCTTAGGGAAGACGAGAAATGCTGGAACCTGTTTCTGTTTACTCATGTGCACTCCCAGGATGCAGCGTCAGCCAGCAGGAGCTACAGCAGATCTTACTTATTAGTGCGAATTTCCCCTTTGGGGCATTATTTAAAAATATTTGTACATATTTCAAATCCCTCAATCTGGTTTGTGGCAAATGGTTGCTTAAGCAGCTTCTTAATTATTTTGTTCCAGGTTTTGCAGAAGGAGTGTTGCAGATATTTGGCACAAAACTCAGGGTTTTCAAGCCTTTAACTACCTCCTCAATACATCAGGAAAGGCGAAAAATCAAGGGGTGTTAAATTATGACTCTCTTTGTGCTGTATGCACGAATAGAATTGATTGTGGACCTCAGTGCAGGGGAGAAATACTTGCACAGCTGCCTGGCAATAATTTTTATGTTTGTTAAAATTACATTCTCGCTATTTTGTCATAATACTCCAGAGTGAAGCCTGGGAAAGAATGCCATGGTTGTAATAAGAGTAAATGGAGTAACTCTGCCAATCTCAGGTCATAAATTATCTCACGAACATGGAGATTAAATGTAAGCAGGATCATTTGAAATCAGTGGTAGATAAATATGAACAAATAAAAACAAGCGTTATTTTATGATGGAGTTAGGCAGAATCATTTAGTTGAGAAGATGAATGAGTTAGCTGCCCGGTTTAGGAAAGATTTTGTAGCGTTTTCATTCCCACTCTTGCGGTTGAGCTCACAGGCAGTCGAGAGATGTGTACCCAGTGAGGGGTGGTTCAGCACTGTGCTGTTTGTGGGATGAAGATGTCCATGACCCTAGGTAATCTGGTGCCATCATATAGTCAGTTTATTCCTGTAGTCTTGCTGAAGATTGGGTGATATGGCTTCCTAATTTAAACCACTAAGCTGAGCATCCAGAGACACACCCAAGTCCCCACTCTCTGCTTTCCTAGCTCTCTAATATGTACCATATTGTATTACATCCCATATTATATACTCATTCATGTGTGTGTTCACAGACAAAAATATGTTTTCAGAGCATAGGAAAGAACAGCAACGAGCGTGAGAAGGGCACTCGGCATAGCGGGGCTCTCCTCTAAATGAATCAACCCATTAACAGCATTGAGCTTCCCAACCTCTATTTTGTGGGCAAAGAAACAAAAGAAACAAACAAAAAAAAAAACCCTTCACTTTATTTTTCTGGATATCTGTGGACCAGAACTTAAAAAGAAATCCAAAGTTGGAGTGAAGGCAGAAAGTTGGATCTTTCTGAAAACCATTCCTTGAATGATAGTACAGAAAGACAGAGTGCTTTGTTTTCTGGTAAATCAAATCACCATGGCAACATAAGATACAGATACATTGCGTGTGCATATATGTGTGTGTGTGTTTGACACATATGCATACGTATTCCACATCATATGAACACTTTGAAGACTGTCTTACTCAGAACTGTGACTTACGTATTCCATTTCAAGCTTAGATTGGAAAGAAAAGTAACACACCAACAAGGTTAAGTTGAAACAACACCAAGATAATTTTTTGCAATAAAATTGATACTTTTCACTTAGTTCATATCACTTTGTGGGCACTGATTTGGCAGTGAAAACAATAGATAGATGTCAAGACAGTTCAAGGTGCCTGAATCCCTAGACTTCAGCTTCAGATAGGCGATCAATTGGTCCCTAGGAGATTGATAAGGAGGAGTTGTCATTAGCCATTCTGAACTGTGGACAGCACCTCTTATAGACACAGCTGTTCTTACAGTCTAATGACCAACGTGTTGAAACCGTCACAACACAAAACAAATACAAAACAAAAACTCAAAGAAGAGATTCTGTGGTGCAAATTGTTCAGTTCTATCAAGGAGCAACTCTAGGAAGAGTTGAAATGCCCAAAGTCACACAGCTGGCAGGGGGCAGAGCTGAGATGAGAATCCTTGGTCCAGGGCAGGATAACCTTGTCACAGAGGTTGCCACCCAAGGGAAGTTTCTTTTAAATTTCTCTTAAAATTCTGTTGTACCTGCCCTTTATTTCACAAATTGCACTGTGCTTCTGCTAGTGGGTGTGAGGACACAAGGGGCAGAAGACAGTTACCCAGGGGGTGTTTACTTTGCATGATGACAAACACTAGGAAGAATAACAGAGGATAAAAAATGTGCACGGGTCAGCAGGGTCTGAGCCAGGTCAAGATAAGGAAGGGGTTCTTGATGAAACAGAATCTGGGCTTGTCCCGGAAGGTGAGAGGTGAGAGAGGAGCAGAAGGGAGTCCTGTGTGTAGTGATAAGAGCGGTGAGGCTGCGTTCCTGGCACCCGGCCGCCCGCGTGGCTAGCTTTACCCGAAATAATTACACAGAAACTGTATTCTTTTAAACACTGCCTGGCCCATAAATTCCAGTTTCTTATTGGCTAGCTCTTACATATCGATCTAACCCATTTCTAATAATCTGTGTAGCCCACGAGCTGGCTTACCAGGAAAGATTTTAACCTGCGTCTGTCTGGAGTGGGAGAATCATGGCGACTCTCTGATTCAGCTTCTTTCTCCCAGCATTCTGTTCTGTTTTCTCCGCCTACCTAAGGGTTGGCCTATCAAATGGGCCTAGGCAGTTTCTTTATTAATAAGAAATCATTCCCACATCACCTGTGACTTTCCAGAAGAATGGAGCAAAGTTACACCTAGGCAGGGCTGATATCTGAACAAGAATGGGCCCATTCCATACATGCAATGGTTGATATTGAACTGTTTCCAGCTTGGGACAAATAAGAATAACACTGTTATAAAAATTCAAATGCAGTTTTTTTTTTTTTTTTTTTTGTGTGTGTGTGTGTGGAACAAAGAAAGAAAGAAAGCCTCAGTAGCCGAAGAGGAAAAATGAACAGAGGGCTGGGGGCCAGGAGGAAAGGGATGGGTAAAATCCCAAAGGCTCCTGCAGGGTCTGGTGCAGACTCTAAAGAGCTACCTTGACACTTACTGAAATATCTGTTTGTTTTTTTATTTTTCTTTTATTTGTTTTGTTTTTTGAGACAGGGTTTCTCTGTAGCTTTGGGGCCTGTACTAAAACTAACTCTTGTACCCAGGCTGACCTTGAACTCATAGAGATCCACCTGCCTCTGTTTCCAAAGTGCTGGAATAAAAGGCATGTGTCACCAACCAGCCGCCAAGTCGAAGTATCTGTTCTTATTATCCACAGAATAAGAATAGTATTGGCAGAGGGAGAAACCTGAAGTTTTGGTATCTAGTTTTCCCTTAGAATTTGGATTGAGCATTTCAGATCTATGGCACTGGTCACAGAAAAGACTCTTGGAAGTTTTACACTGGACGTGGGGGGCGGGGAGGCATTGATAGCAGATCAAGTCTTATTCTCTAGGCCACCAGGGGTCCCTTGCCACCTGTTGCCTAGTAACTGTAGTTGGACCCATCCCATCTCACTTTCAGTCTTGTTTAACAGGTATGCTTGCTGGAAGTCTTTGCTCTTGATTTTCAATTGATGTATAGGATCACTCAGTCAGTTCCTACACAGGAGAAGTCCCGGCTCATAATCTATCACTTTCGCAGTTTAGGCATCTGAAGACAGGACCCTTGCTGCTGAATATGGGTTAGGTTTGGTTGGGGTTACTGTTGGGTTCAGGTTAGGCGAGAACCCCTTTAGGCATCAGCTTGGCTGGCCTTCCCTGGTGCCTCGGTCTGTGCTCCAGGCATTGGTGTTCCTCAGTGCAGTTACAACTGGCAGTGCTCTTCCCAGGCAAGCCCACAATTGCATTAACTAACCGGCCTCTGACCAGGGCAAAATGCAACCAGGCATCTCAGAAGAGAAGAGAAGAGGAGGAGAAATCCGTTCCCTCTCCTCTGACTGTGAGTTTTGAAAAAAAGCCTTTTTTTTTTTTTTGTCAAATTAGAGTGTCAAGAGAATGGGGGTAGAAGAACTGCAAGGAGATACATTAGCTGTTACTAAATCACTGAAGAGGGTCCCCAGAGTAAGCCCTCTGAGGCATGTTGGGAGCCTGGGCTGAGTGCAGGGGCTGGCTCAAGCTACTGTCGCCTAGTACTGCAAACTCTGTGAGACCAAGACTGAGTGACAATTCCTTTGTCTTCTTGCTTTCCAGAATAGATAGATACTTATTGCTGCAATTTCTCTCATAGTACATTTCTCTCCTCCCTCCTCCTCCTCCTCCTCCTCCTCCCCCCCCCCCCCCCCTCCCCCCCCCCCTCTCTCTCTCTCTCTCTTCCCTTGTTTGTTTTTTGTAAAAGTTGGATAGGTGAAATAACCTCGATCTTCTCTCGATCAATCTGTGCTGAAGTGACCTTTACCAAAGACGGTCCCAGCAGCCCTAGTTCCACTCGGTGACAAAGCCAGGATAGAACTGGCAGTTGTGGATGTGCTGAAAGCCACAGAAAATGCACCAGAGTCTTTTCAGGGCCCCCTCAAAGCTGCAGGGGGTGGAGAACCCCACTCCTGGTCTCCCATCCTTCCTGTCAGAGAAACCAGGCCACTAAGCAGATAAGAGAAATCCCCGAGATAAGAATCTAAGCATTTTTGGGAGCAGGCACCAGGGACTTGGTGAATTCTCAAAGCCTGTGAGGGCTTTGGTGGGGGCAGGGGCACAGGATGCATCCTTAACAGCTGGTGGTAAAGAAACAGACCTTGGAGACAGGAGGGCACACCAGGATGGGGGCACCGAGGCAGGACACTGAGTTCTGAAGCATGTGCCACAATTGAAGTGGAATCAGAGCTTGTCTTTCCTTTAGCGGGAACTACAAGAGCTCAGTTGCTCCAGCTGAAGCAGCTAGCTAGGGGCTAGAAACCTTCTTCCGTTATTCTGGAAAATTGCAATGGAGATTCACGTTCTTCAAATTAGTTTATTTTGGAAGTGTTACATATCATGATTTCGAGTGACTAGTGTTATTTGGTTGACTGGAACAGCTCGTTTGGGTACATTGTTTTAAGCAGTATATTAGGCAGCCAGGGTTTGCACTAAGTACTGCTCAGGTTGGGGTCTCCCACTGCGCGGTCATGACCACCAGTCCTAGTGGTTCTGCCCTCAAGAAGGGGAGGAAGAATTGTTTCTCCAGATCCGGGGAAGGAAAGGATGGAGACGCTTTTCAGACACCCACGCCTAAACATACAAAGCTCTGGGTTCCCGTGAGAAGGAAGGTGTGTGCTTTTTTAGCTCAGTGTCTCCTGGCCTTGAGGGAACGAAGATCCCCAGTGCTGTAACTGTGGTAGATCTGAAACAGCATTTTCTGTCCATGGAAAGCGCAGCTGCTGTTGAGAGTCTTAGGAAGGAGGCTGAAGTGTTTTGCCCAGGGCTGGTCACGATGCACCAGGAAGTTGACTTTCCCTGGCAGGGTTCTCAAGGCCCTTTGGAACACCGGCCTTGCAGCAAGTCTCTTATTTGTTTTTGGGTCTAGCTCTAAAATTACTGCAAACCTGATTTAAACACCTATGGGACAGCGGGGGGCCGGGGAGGGGGGCTTTCATTAGACGAAAGCTCATTTCTCATGTTTTTCTGCACACCCCGCCACCCACTGTGTTCCTTTTTCGTGAGGTTTTCAGAGATCGAAAGGTGTCTCCTACCCAGCAAAGCTTGGCTAAGTGCATTTCCTACGTGCACGTGAAACCCTTATTTGCTTGCTACCCGTAGCGATAACACTTGCAGAGAAGCCAGGACATTCCCTGCAGTTCTGGGTTCAGAAAGCAGTGCCCAGGGACACGGATTCCTGGGTTTCAGGTGGTTGAGGTCTTCTGCCCCTCTAAAATGGGTCGTTGTAATCCAGCTCACGGCATAGGAATTTGGCAGAAGAGGAACACAGCTGAGCTCCCTCTGACTGCACCTCTGCTCCAGCTGGGCATGCTGGTTTTGTGGTTTGTCAGTTGGTTTTTATTAGTAGATGGTAACATTCCTCCACTAGGTGGCGCTACATCCTTTGTTCTCTGACGGATGCTTGTCTTAAAAAAATGCTTGGTATTTTTTGGGTGCGGACTTGTTAAAAGGGTAGATGGCCTTCTTTGCCCTTCCCTTGCTGTGGGAGGTGTGGACTTGGGGTGAAAAGTGTATGGAGAAGGGGCAGGCTGTCAGGATGGGAATCAGAGGGGTGACACTCTAGGGTGTCCCTTCAACTCCCCAGAAAGCTGAAGGTGGTTAGAACGGCTTTGGACTAGGTTGGCTTGCTAAAGACATAGAAAATGGGACTTTATTAACCCTGTTCTTAAATTTTATTAGTTTTGTTATATGTTAAATAGCCACTTGTTTTGTGTATGTGTGTGTGTGTATGTGTGTGTGTGTGTGTGTGTGTGTGTGTGAGAGAGAGAGAGAGAGAGAGAGAGAGAGAGAGAGAGAGAGAGAGAGAGAGAGAGAGAGAGAAAGCAAGAGCGAGCAGTGGTAGTGGAAGGAACTATTCAACTAACAACTTGGAGGAGGTTAATTTCCTCACAAAGGATCACTTGTTGTTACTGTCTGTGACTTTATTGTCTGTGACAATGCCTCCTGAGAGGCCACTTAATATTTTCATATTGAATGTGAAATCTTCTTGCCTTTGTTTCCCTTAATTTTTGAGCTGCCTGCCCTTTGGGTCCATACCTACCTCAGCCTCCTCCACCCTTGGCGTGGCAGGATATTTTCCCTGAAGCAATGCCCCTCATTCTCGGATGTGGGTCCCAATACCAGGTGGGTTTAATACCTACGCAGGATAGTATTGTATTAGTAGCAACTTGACCTAAATGAGTCTCACCTGGGAGGAGGGAGCCTCGCGTTAGGAATTGCCTTGAACAGTTTGGCCTGTGAGAAAGCCTGGGGAGTATTTTCTTGGATATGATTGGTGTAGGAGGGCTCAGCACTCTGTGGGAAGTGCATGCCCGGGCAGATGATCCTGGGGCATGTAGGAAAGCAGACTGAGAAAGTCGTGAGGAACAAGCCAGCAAGCAGCGGTCCTCCATGGCAGACTTCAGTTCCTGCCTCGAGTCTAGGCTTCCCTTGTTGACTGACGGGCCTGCCTGTAAGCTAAATACAGTTGGTTTTAGTTGCTCACGTGTCACATCGGCGGAACGCAAATGAGATCATCATCTCCACGGCACCAGAAAGGGTGGGGAATCCTAGCTGAGCAACTTCTTCCCAAGTTGGGCGAGACACAATAGGTGATTACATCCATGGTGAAAACGACCTTCTGCACACCGTGCCAACACATCAACACCCGGTGAGCGGTCCCACGTTTGCTGAATAATGTGCTCTGGGAGAGACACTTGCAGCCTAGTTGAACCGAGCCGCAGTGAGCAGAAAGCATTCCGTCACCAGCGGTGCGACTACGGAAGAATACTACTCATGAACCAAGGGCATCTCACAGCGCTGGCTTCCATTGATTGCTATGACATCTTCTTTTGGACTGAATCAAATGAAGCCGAGTCTATTTGGCCATTTTTTTTTTTAAATTAGAAATCTGGCAATCGTACATGGTTCAAGCTAATAAAACTTCTGTATTTTAAACTGGGCACACGCTTAATGAAACTGTTTTTCCCGATATGTTTTTAATTCCGAGGAACTTCATTCCTGATTCTCTTGCTCACACACTGCACATCCCTCCAAATGGTGGGGAGATATTAAAGAATTATATATAAGCCTGATGTTGGCACTGTTAAAATCGCGGTTTTATTCCCAGTCTGAGCCGATCCTTCGTCTCTGTTTTCTCACTGGAAGAGTGACTCTCCTTCATTAGAAACAACTGGCAGATGTTCCCCACTGAACTGGCTCTCCGCTTCTGCTGGGATGCTGTGCTGTGGTGTGCATATTCCATCTGCAGGACTGACTTGCCCACCCCCACTCTGGACCCAGAAAGAGCTTCCACTCCCTGCCATCCTTGGTCAGAGCGCCCAGGGTCTCTCAGCTTCACCTGGCTTAGCACGGGTGGATGGAGTGGCTTTGTCACCTGTACCTGACTCTCAAGTTACTATTCCCACTATGTGAGGAACAATGTGAAAGTCTTAGGAGAGCTTTTGGTTTAAGACAAAATGAAAATCCCTTAGCATTTAAGAGTCACCCAGCCAGTTCCTCCTCAATGTTGGCTCTTTACTGGGAACCTCTTGCCACTGACTCTTCAGAGAATGTGTTCATCAAACCGTTCCTCACAGTTAACATCCGCTTTTGTTATGGAGGAAAATTAGGAAAGGCGGGAGGACTGTGGCAGATCATGCAAAGGAGGCTCCAAAGATGGCCTCTGCTGAGTGTGCTTGGCCAATTTCATTTGCTTCAAAATTTGGCCTCATTTGACTATGTGCATCAAGGGTGAGTTGGGTATATAGACATAAAATTTATACCAATATGTCTGATTTATATTACATTTATTTGTGTGTGTAGATGTGTGTTTATATGTGTATAAACCCGTGCCAGCACACACATGCAGTGTGAAAGGTCAAAGGACAGATTTTTTTGAGTCAGTACTCTGTTTAATATATAAATTCTGCAGCTGGAACTTAGGCCATCAGCCTTGGTAGCGAGTACCCTTATTTTCTGAGCCCTTATTGCTCAACCCCAGGCCAAGATATTTCTGGAAATTTCTAAACAAGAGGATACCGGTGCTATCGTCATGGCCACAGGTCAGGGGCTGAAGTCTGGACATTTAAACTGGGCTGTGTAAAGCCTCAGTTTTCCCATCTACAAAATGGAGACTAATAGAAATTATTTTGTGGTGTTCTTGCAGGAAGGAAAACATGGATATAAATATATAAAGCATGTAAAATAACGTCGGACAGGCAATGAAATCTATGTGAACATTAGCCGCTTCTAGTTTCAGAGAATGTCTCAGAGACTGTGATTGGTCACGAACTCTGTCCTCGGGTGCTTGGTCACCTTGGTGGTTTCCCGAGGTCACCTGCCATCCTCATGCATGTTTAGTTTTGAATGTGAGACCATTATTGCGTTTAACAATCCTTCAGTACTCGAACGCGGTGGTTCTTGCACCTTGCTGTTTAACTGAAACATCTCCGTTACTTCCAGCCCATCTTTCCTCGTCAACATGCTTTTGCTCCTCGCTTGCGGTTTTCCTTCTCTGTGTTCACCTCTTCCTGATATTTACTGAAGCACAGGTTCAGTAAGGCAAATTCTCCGTGAGAACTCCCCTGGGCTCCCTTAACAGAAACCCCCATCTCTGAGTGCCACCAGCTGCAGGAAGTGTGGGCCTGCTGCCCTGGGCAGCCCCAGGAACTTCGTGTGCATCCAAACCAAGGTGAAGCAAGAATACCCTTTCTGAATGAGAAAGGATTGCTTTGCCCTTGCCTTTGAATTTCTCCAAGGACTTTAACTTACCAACAAACTCTCAACACATCACACACTCTTCAGCATTTAGAGATACATGTTAGGATGTGGGCATTGCTTACCTACGTGGTTTGCAGTGAGGCTGTAGAGGCTCAGCAGTCTCCCTGAATTTTGGTTGTGCCTCCATCCTGGAAATGTGTCTCTTGCTTTAGCATCTCATGATATTTTCCCTTTGCTTTGCTGTGTTGGTCATGCTTGTAGTTTTCTTCTGGGTCACACCGTCCTCCACCTCAGGAATCTTTTAAACCCCCTAAAGATAGCCAGCTGTTAGTGCTGAGTTTTATGAGACAAATTACTTTTAGGTTCACTGGCTTTCACAGTTTTTCCACGTATCATATTTGCTTAATGGATTATTTTTATCAGCGTATCATATGTATAGCACAGCCAAGCTGACTTTTAGTGTGTTAAGAAGTTAGGTTTCACTGAACTTTTCCTTAAACAAAATCTAGTGCTGTTGTGTTTTGCTCCTAGCTGTGCTTACTTGTTTTATGCCAACTTGACACAGCTAGAGTCATCTGAGAGGAGGGAGCCTCAACGGAGAAAATGATTTCATAAGATTGGGTTGTAAGCAAGCCTGTAGGCATTTCCTTAATTAGTGATTGATAGGGGAAGGCTCAGCCCATCGAGAGTTGTGCCATCCCTGGGCAGGCGCTCCTGGGTGTTCGAAGAAAGCAAGTGGAGGAAGCCATAGGGAGCAAGTCACTAAGCAGCACCTGTCCATGGCCTCTGCACCAGCTCCTGCCTCCAGGTTCCTGCCCTGTTTGAGTTTCTCTCCTGACTTCCTTCAGTGATGCAGAAGCATAAGTCAA
Organism: Alexandromys fortis; assembly: GCF_014885135.2. NCBI lineage: Eukaryota > Metazoa > Chordata > Mammalia > Rodentia > Cricetidae > Alexandromys > Alexandromys fortis. The sequence continues at coordinate 3,417,954 of NW_026067931.1, read as the reverse complement.
ATAAACCTTTACTTTCCCAAGTTGATTTTGATATGGTGTTTTAGCTGAGCGATAGTAACTCTAACTAGGATACTGCGGTACAGGGGGGAATTAGCATCATTTTTATTCTCTCATAAAGCATATCAGTAATATAAATTTTGGAGGAATCCCGGTGCTGAGGGATAATAGAAGAATTGACTAGTGGGGGTGGCCGGAGATCTGCATGCTGATTTATGCAAATCAAACGTCGGCTTAAATGAGGGAGTGCTATTCCTTATAGACTTCTTTTTCATTCCAGCTGTCCAGTTATATTTCATCCTTACGTGTGTCTCAGACAGTGCATATATGACCCCAAGATGTTATCATGTGGAAGGCTAAGCCAGTAGACTGCTCCTTGGTCTCTCATTTTCTACTTGCTAACATGACAACCCTAAGCCAAAATGTCACTGCCGTGGGAGGCAGTAGTGGTGCTGAGGGTGAAAGGGGTATTGGTCCTTCAAGCAATAGGTGTCGAGCCTAGTGAGTCCATGCCTCTGTGCTTCTGATGATGTAGTCGCTCAGGGTATGGTATGAGAGTGTGAACCAGCAGATTCCAGCTATGTCCACTCAAGTGCACATAGACGTTTGGAAGGAGGTGGCTTTGTCATCTTCCTGTTATCTTAGCCCTCACTTACACGGTCAGAGTCTAAGATCACGGCACAGTGGTAGTAGCTAGCGGCTAATTTAGAATGTGCTGAGAGACCTAAAGCTAGGAAATAATGTTTGTTCTTGCCTAGTTCAGTGCACTTCTGATCTGTGGAACAGTGGGATTAGGCTCGGGTAGAGAATAGTTTACGGGGCTTTGCAGTTCTTTTCCAAATGAGATCGTTGGCTCATTTACTGCCTTTGGTGAATGACGTGGACTCAGAATCTATCACGTCTAAGCAAAGCTGTCATGCTGACATTCCTACACAAGGGAAACTGAGTCTGAGGCCTTAGGCATGTGACTCGGCCTCACCACAAGTAGCAAAAGCCAAACTCACAAAATTCTTGGACCCCGTCTTTCCGTCCACTTTCCTACTCTGCACACGTCACATTCCCTGAGTGCTAAACCATCCCCTGAATTTACAATGAATGTGAAACAAGCTTGGTCATCTAATCTTTTTCCTTCTTAGAGATGATTTCCAGCATTAGGAAGGATGTGGAGAATTTCTAAATTTTAAATCTGAAGCATTAATGTTGAACACTGGTATTTAGCCTCAGGAAATTCTTACTTTGGGTGCCAAATTAAACTAATTTACACTTACTAACTAACTAAACATTTTCTTAGCATGGCTCAGTGCTTACATTTTCACCATAATATTATACTTGACAGCGTTCTTACTATTTTATAAAACCGTGTAAGGGAGGAATAAAATCTATGGAGCTTCGCACCCTGATTCTTCACGGCCTCCTGCAGGTTCCTGATGCCAACGTTCTAAATATACTGATGGTAACTGCCAGCAGATGTTATAAACCGTCCCCATAGATGGCATTTCCTGCTGAGCAGAATGTCATTATCATGAGGCACATCCTTAAACACGGTGATGCAGGTCTGATTTTCCCTGAGCATTCTTCTGTGTCTGTTATCTCTCATCCCTCAACCCAGCAAGATGCTGCGTGGAGAAGTCTCTCAACAAAACACATGGACAAATTAAACCAATTATATATGCTAGAAAGAGACGTATTTTGTAAGCTTCTTTAGGGGGTTCACCCCAAGTCTATTTTTATTTCTTGACATTCTCTTTACTCTCACCCATGTTTTAGTTGCAGTCTTGTTTATTCACTGACTGGCATCTGTCCAGACCACCTATTGAATTTGAGGCCTCTGGTGCTTGTGTAAGCATCAGGACGTTCATTCAGGTAAACCTGGAGGTGAGACTTTAATTGTGTGCTTGTCCTCAGCTGTTTCCCTGGAAAGCCAATGTCTTGATCAGGAGTTTGGAAGACGAAGAGGAAGGACATTTTCAGATGAGATTTACCTAGATGGCAATGAGCCATCCCGTACTGGACCTGGGGCTTGGGATTTTTCATCATCTGTGGGAAGTTTAGCACAATTTCTGACACCTGTGTCCCCTAGACATCAGACGCCACGTCCCTCATTGCTCCACACCTCTGCCTGCTTTGTTAATCTGGGCCGGTGCCATTTCTATCATAACAGCAGTGGGGAGTGTCTCACCTCTATTGGTAATTTGAGTTTTTGTCCCATTTTCTAGGCAAGATTTCAAACTTTTAATTATCCACTTAGCAAAACCCAGATGTCCTATTTTAAAGACCTATTCCCATTAGGGAATTTTCATTTCCAAGCAACAGTTGGATAAAATCCTAGCATTTTACTACATCCCATTTCCAGTACTTTAGCTTTGCCTCTTTTTTTCCTGAGTAAATAGGACTATAAACTTTTAATTCTGAAAACCTATTTTCGGTCGAACCGGAAGTCTACCACAACCTACTCCACGGAAGCTTTCTGTCAAAAGCTCTTTCAAAATACTTCTTAGCATGCATTTGGTTCCTAAACCTTCTTGGAGCGCTAAGAGGATAAGTGTCTTTCAATTTGCAAACACATGACAAAGTGTTCCATCTCTCATAGTTTAAGGAACACCCTGCTCAAGGTCTCACAACATTTACCTGACAGTGATTTTGATAAACGGATTCATCACTGGATTGGAGAAAGGCCAGAGCGAGATGGCTCTTGGATCGATTTACTGTGGGCATGTGTATTGGCAGAGAGTGTGGGTCTGACCTTGTTTACGCAGAGTGTTTCCCCAGCTGTGCGAGCTCAGAGCCTACCCCTCAATGGCTTATCTTCACTGACCAAACTGGATGCTCTAATTACTCCTCCATGGTGGTCGGCATCAGGAAGCCATTTTCCAATTTTGAGAGAAAACGCATAGGAATTGGTGCGCATTATATCGTGTGTAATGTGAAATTAGCTTTAATGATCGAAGTCAAAGGAGAGATCATTAAAGCCACTAGTTAAAGATGACCTTTAGATGACCTAGGGATATAATATGTTGACGCCTTCTCAGCTAGAGACAGTGCCATTGGCAATTCATACCCTTCCAAGAGCTATCACAGCCATGCAGAATCACAGTGGGTTTTCCTCCAAGTGGAAGTACGCTCAAACATGGAAGGTCTTATGCTATTGAATCTCAGACTTCTTAAGCCTGTGTGAGCGACATCCTGGCAAGCGCAGCTGTGTAGAAAGCTGGAGGTGAAATGCATAATGCTTTGTGCTGTAAGATTTGGCCCCATGTCTGGGCTTCCATTCTGACATCACATTTCTCAAATCTCCTTCAGCCTCAGCCACTTTAACCTTCTGGTTGGTGACACACTCACACACTTTGTCCTTGGGAACTGTGGGCCGGCTGTTTCCCTGAGTAACACCACATTTCTTCCCATATCTCCTGCCCTGCCCTTCCCCCTTAATTTCCCCGTCGTTTGTTACTGTTTCACAAGGTGTATAGACTTGTGTTCTTCTGGCTCGTTTTTTTTACAGTCCCTTAACCTACATGTGTGCTGATCTCAGACTTGTCTTTTTTGTGTGTGTGTCCAGAGCTCAATACACAGTAGGTTATTCACAAATCTTTTGGGAATAAATTGCTAAAATGAAAATTTAAAATTCATAACCAAAGGCAGATGAGAGTTATTAGTGCACTGTGCACTCCTGACTCTTCTTACACACACTGTATTTAAAAGAGAAGGGATATTGGAAGATTTTGCTCATTTTTATAGTGTGGGAAGTAACATATTCAGTGCCATAAAGGTAGGGATCTTTCGGGATGGGAGATTCTACCTGTGTGGATTGAATCTAAAAGGAACTTGTAGAAAACTGAAAGCCTTTTTGCTGTGTTTTCAGATGTCGAGGCTTTTCCGTGTGGATGCTTGAACCCAGAGTAGCCTTGGATGGTGTGGCGGTCTAAGAGTCAACAACCTCATGCTACAGCTTCTGTGAAAAATGAGCTTGAACACTGGAGGCAATGGCCAATTTTTCATTTATGTCATAGACAAAGCCATCTTGATTCCTGTGATCCCAGGCTTTGCCCGCCTGCTTCTGCACATGTGTCTGTGCATGCTTGCCTTACCCAATGCTTTCGCTCTCATCTCGTGCATCTCTTGTGTGAAAGCAACGCCAGAGTCGCCATTCTGCCCTGCTGATGACACACCACCCGTTGGGCTAGATTTTCAGGGAATTCATGGTTTGTCAAACAAATGTACTTATTCGGAAACATGTTTGTTTTCATGGTATTTCATCTATAGTGTCTGTTTTCTGTTAAGTCTATTTCAAATGGTTGGCAACACGTGGAAGTTCAATGTAATTTCAGATGTATGTTCTGTATATCTTTGTTGTAAATATCTAAATATTTGTTCTAGAGGCACGACTTTTATTGACTGTTAAATATCGGGCCTATATTTCAAACTATGTACATATAGCTTGGCAATTATGCAGGAAGCACAAAGCACATGAAGAATACGATTTTGTGTGCACGATATGCCTGCTCCTGAATGTGGTATGTGGACTGTTTCTTCTCTCCTGCTGCGAAGAGACACACCCGTCTGATTAGGTGCTGTGAGGATGTTCTTACTGACAGACTCCCCAGCACTCAGGGGTGGACCATCTTTAGCTGGCCATGTGCTTCCATCTCCATGCGTTCCTTTTCATTGTCCCATTGGTTTTAATGTTACCAGGTGGTTTTGATTAATGATCCCAAACAAGTGAATCTGTGTAAAGAAGACAGAAAGAATTATAACGCAGAGGGTTGCTTTCAGGTCAGAGCAACTTACCATAGAAATGCATAATCTTGTTACTGATGCCACGTTAATTCCTTCCATACTGAGAGGGAAGAGGCGCCTAATTAAAATTCTAACACTTCCTCCCCCCTTTAATCTGCCTTCATAAGAGCAAATATCCACAGTGCCATGAGCAAAATCTCTTCGTCTCCTGACATGGTGGATATTCATAGAAATAGCCTGCGTCCTCGCAAGGGATGTGATGAGCAAGGTGCACCCTGTCCCCTGGGTCTTCCCTAGTCCCAGGACAGCAAGTGTCCCTGCCCAGGCAAGCAACAGCAGGGCCGAAGCCTCAGATCTCTGTGCCTTCCATCTCTCCTGTTTTAAAGGTATTTTACTTAGAGACTTTGTTTCCTTAACACAGACAGTGCACTTAATATGTGACAAGAACATTCTAGGTATTTTACAAATATTGCCTCTTTTCTGCTCCTCCCCTTTCTTTCTCAGTTAGAGCTTCTGTTGCTGTGAAGAGGCAGCATGACCACTGCAACTCTTCTAAAAAAAAAAAAAAAAACATTTAACTGGGGCATGTCTTAGTTGGGGTGTCTGTTGCTGTGAAGAAGCACCATGTCCGTGGCAGCTCTTCTAAAGGAACACATTTAACTGCAGCTGGCTTACACGTTCAGAGATTTAGTTGATCAATAGCACCATGGCAAGAAGCATGGCAGCTCACAGGCAGACGTGGTGCTGCGGAAAGAACTGAGAGCTCTACCTCTTGATCTGCAAACAGAAAATGAACTGTACCACTGGGCGTGGCCTGACGTCTATGAGACCCCCTAAGCATGCCTCCATAGTGACACACTTCTAGACAACAAGACCACACCTATCCCAACAAGGCCACACCTTATATCCTTATTGGCCAAGCATTCAAACAGGTGAGTCTGTGGGAGCCCATACATATTCAAACTATCACAGGGCCTATTTACCATTTCAGAGGGCTAGTCTATTACCGTTATGGGAAGGAACTTTCTCCAACAAGGCCACACCTACTCCAACAAGGCCACACCTCCTCCAACAAGGCATGCTTGAATGTTCTAATCCTTCTCAAACAGGGCTACTCTCTGATAACTTAGCATTGAATTATATGAAACTAAGGATACCATTCTTATTCAAATCATACCCTAGAATTAATTTTGTTCTTGTTCTCTGTTTAAAATCTACTCAAATATTACAATTTTCTAATGATGGCCCTTTTCCTATACATTACACAAATTCAGATAGTGACTAGATTTGTCATCAGGAACAATGAAGGGTCTACCTGAGAAGCTGGGGAAATCTTTGATGCTGCTGCTAGGTCAGAGCCACTGGTGTGTGCTGGCCTGTCTGTGGTGCTCATGGGGCCACGTGCTTCCTAACCGGTTCACTCTTCCTAGGGAGAGCTGAAGCAGAGTCCTCATACCCAGGAGACAGAATACGGTGCTTTGTAGTCAGACATGAGAACAGAAGGTGTCTGTGATCTCTGAAATAAAGCATTCAGTGTGTGCTAGTCCTGAAACCAATGAGTTAAGGTTGCCGGGTTTCTATGCGGAAATTGTGATTGAGTAGTGGTTACAGGAAAACATTATTAAGTCCAAAACCGCAGAAAAATGATATTCATGCCAAATCTGTTCTTAGGGTGTGAATAGTAGACAGCAACAGTAGACTCTGTAAAAATGAGGTTCGATGAGGGGTCTTTGCCCGTTCGGACCAGTGCTTCATGCAATACTGAGTACACAGTAGGTGCTCACAATATATTTGTTGAACAAATGGATCAGTCATCGAATTGGTTTCTGCAGGTTCAGAACTGTCAGCATCAGAGAGCCGAGCTGCAGTAGGATGCATGTCCTACATGCACTTTAATATTTTCCCTGGCGTCTAGGAGTTAGGGGAGGGATCACAGGGCGTAAAGAGTGCTGGCACTCAGGGGAGGGAGGGATGGTTTATTGTGCTTCCACAAAGGTCACTGCTGGGGAGTATTCATTGTAAGGGAGTCTGAAGAACATTTGGGCTGAATGTCAAGGGAAGTTTTTGAAGAGAAAAGTGTGTTAAACTACAGAACAGAACCAGAGGCAGAGGCCCTAGGGACTGCATGGGAGTCTCGATGGGCAAACAATTTACAAGGAAACAGGACAAAGTCCTGAAGAAGTCGAGATGGACTCGCGTGCCTTGCGGGCTGGTGCACTAGCAGAGCTGGGGGATTTTTATCGTTCTCTCTATTATGCACAATTGCACTGGGATTGTCCTCAGATGCAAAGTCTGCACGTGTGTGGCTTGAGAGACAGTGTCTTTGCAATTTGGAGGCTATTACAATGACACAGCACGCTGAAAGGGTGAGTGTATTGGGGAAATTAGGCTACAGCGAGGCAAGGTTCTGGGAGGGCAACCAGGAGGCAGATGACTCATACTGACATGCTTTGAAATGGTGCACTTATCAACTCTTCATACGATTAAATATAAATGTCTACAACAAAGGACCGCAATGCAACTCTAATTAGAAAAGTGAATTAGTAAATTCCTTTCAGGTCTATGATTCTCAGAAAATTAAATTTGTGGCCATTGATGCTACATAGCTTAAAAGTACTCACAATCTCCAGTGTCCCCTGGAGCTAAAAATCCTCTAAAATCAGCTTACATAATGAAGCCTTTGTTACAGCTCAGACTCGTTTATATTATATAGAGTGCTTTGTACTGTGTGTTTTGTAAGTTAATTTTAAAAGTTGAGCTATTCTCATCTAGGAACTGAAACAGCAGGTCACGGCATAGGACTGGTTTAGGAAATGAAAATACTTTCAACTAAGTCCCCAGCACAAATCTGGAGAATTTTTTGGCAGGTTTTTTTTTTTTTTTTTTTTTTTTTTAAACGTTAACTCAACCCTGGAATAAATCTGGTGCCTTCAACTTCCCAGGGCCACCACATTTATTCTTCACTAAGACAAGTAGCTCTTTTCCCAGTGTCTCCCTATGAACTGGAGATAGACTTGTGATTCATTTTGGAGAACAATGGTATTTGTGGAAAAAAAAACAGTTGTCATTGATTTAATTGATTTGGAAATGTGGAGGGGGAAATGGGAGGTGGGAGTGGAGAGGACAGGTAAAGAAAGGGAAAAGGGAAGAATGGAGGGGAAGGGAGAGAAGAGAGAGAATTCTTGATTGTCATTTTGAATACATAGTATTTTTCAGTTGGTTTTAAGAAGTTTGAGTTTGCTGTGGCACCATCTAAGTGTATATATGTATGTTCTTATGTTTTAGTATGAAAAGAAGGAGGAAAGATGACTATTGTAAATTGCAGTTCAGATGGCCTGACTTGAAATACAGGTTACAAGGAAGAGCCAAACTAGGGCCCTTGTGTATTCCCAGGGTGGATCCTAGAGGAATCAGAGAAAATGATTCCAGGGGAGAAGTTAAAGAAAAGTCAAGAACAGACAACCCTTGGGTTCAGACTGCCTGCATACAGTTCCCAGGGGCATCTCAACATTAGGGCTGTTCCTCATTGCACCAGGCATTGCTAACTGTACCTCCCAGGAGCCTGACCAAAACTAAAGGCCAAAGGAGAGCAGTGCCCCTGACCTCTTGGAGACTGGGCAGCCATTGCAGAAGACACAGCAGAGGAAGGAGCTGTCTGCCCAGATTCCAGTTCTAACAACTGAGAAATGCTGACATAAAGGAAAACTGATTTATTGGGATAGTGGCTCATACCTTTAATCCCAGTACCCCAGAGTTCAAGGCCAGCCTGGTCTACATAGCAAGTTCCAGGCCAACAAAAGATACATAGTAAGACTTTGTCTCAAAAACAAGACAAACAAACAAACAAACAAGAAATAAAGAAAAAAAATCTGCCTTAACAGACACACAAATGGTACTTACAGGAAAAGAATTCTATCGCATAAACAAAATACATGTTTTCCTCTGAATCAAAGCCAATTTACCTTGGATAATTTAAGGATTGGGATTATGAAAAAGAATGATAAACATGTTGACTTTGATGACTTTTGACTTTGTTCTCATCTTTATCATATTAAGTTAATAAACAGATTCTACCGAGTGAAGAGTGGTGGCTGGTCTGGGATAGACTCTCATTTCTTGCTTGATTTTGTCCCCGTGGATGAGACGTTTTGAGATTGTAACTATAGGTAAGTTCTCTGTTTGTGTCCCTTCCAGTCTTTCTATGGCTTCTGCTGAAGGGGTGGCTTTCAATAAACTCCACTTATTCTTAAATTTATCAATAGACTTTACCAGTAACTATAAATCACGAGAGTAGGGACTTCCAACCATCTCCGAGACTGCTCATTCTTTTTCATTTGGGAGGATTAGGTGACCTGGTTTTTATCCTAAATTATATTTTAAGGTTATTGTTTAAGTGTTCAAGGACTATCAGGTTCCCTGGAAATGTCATTTTTATGTGATAAGATGGGGATACGTAAGATCTAATAAACCCTGAAAACACTGGTTTTATAAGAACCTGTTTAAAAATGTCTAGCACCTAAAATTCCTCAATAGTATAGGATAATAGTGCTCCATATGCATGTTCTTATTCCATGGATGCAAGGGAATGTGTCTCATGAGAGAATTTTACTCACTTTTTTTCATAGAAAAAAATTAGGAGTCAGTTAAAGAGATACTTCCTGATCTAGTGAAATGAAATGTCCTTTAAAGAAGAGAGAGCAATATGTCTCTAGGTTAGATAAAACATTTGAGTGTTTTGAGGGTGTAGAGATGGTTCCTCTAAACTTCATCTAAGAGTGTGAGATGGTAACCATCCTCCTAACTGGTTGGCTACCAGCTTCCTTGCAGGGTACCAGCAGGCATCTTGAGGTAAACCGCAGACTCCTCTGTACTTACTCTTTGGCTGAAAGTAGTTTTACTGCTGAGAACATGAATAAGGAAACAGAAGCAAAGAAAAATCAAAGAAAACAGGGAATCCAGGCTAAAATACAGTTGGGAAGTCATCACCCTGCACAGTGCTTAGAAGCGTGTCACCCTGATTCTACTCGCTCATAAAGTTTAAGGGTCATCTCTCCAATCCGGCTCCCTGGCACTTCACTGGGGCATCACTGCCTGGCTCCTGGGAGCGCAGTCACAGGTCTCTCTAAAACTCAACAGAGCCATGAGAGTTCTCTAGAAAACTAAATAAAGCAGCTCAGGGATGCTTGATGGTCGCAAAAGGTTTTTCGTGCCACCCTGAAGTGTGGCTTCTGTGTGTCATGCCTTTGCATCTCCTGGAGCTCTGCAAGAATGCCTTGGTTTGAGGAAGATGCTGACAGCCCCTCCCATTGGCTGTTGCTCCAGGCCTGTCTTCACTCAAAGCCCTGTTTGTAAGCCACCGTCCTCCTGCAATTAGCTCTTGTCAGCTCTGTGGAATTTCTCTCTCCAGATTTTCTCACAGTAATTATGGCTTCTGGTTTGGGGGGGGGGGCACCTACACTCTTTTTGGAGCTACTTCACGAAGTTGGCAGGCAACTGAGGTGATCGTGCGTCTCGTCTTGTTCCTTTCTGTCTTTCTTTCAAAACCAGGACAGGTCTTTGTTTTTGCCGAAGCTTGCCATTTCCCCTTGTTACTGATATGCAGCCTTCTTTGTGCTGACAGCCAAGAAAGTTCTGGACTGTTGCCCTGTTTGCCTCCAGAGACTGATGCGAAGTCTTCAAAGTGAAGTCCGTGGGTTTTCTCAAAATAGAGTTTACCAGAGACAAGACGTATCCATGCTTAGGAGTCCATTCCTCCCCACTGCAAAGCTTTAGAGCGGCAGACAGGCCTTGATGGCTCTGAGGGCTGCAAACATCCTTGGAACCACTTGAAACAACAACAATAACAGGTTCACCAAGGACAATGATCCATTAAAGACTCAATTTCACTGTTGTTATTTCCAGTTTCTCTTTTGATACCTACTGAAAATATTTCAGAATCTTTTCAGCTGGATGTCCTTGGTGGGGAACATGGAGTAGACTTTGTAAATGCTCAGTAGAGCCCAGTCAAGGACAATCTGCTTAGCAAAGATTCCGCCAGACCACTGTGTGCGGTGGCTGTCACGGATGAGAATGTGATGGAATTGAGGGCTCTGGTTGTCTGGGTTCTTCTAGCAACATCTATGTTCACTGCAAAGTAGTCGTGTGGGGCTTCTTGACATCTGCACACACCAGCCCGGAACTATTTACCCGGGAACTGATCTACCTAATCTCTGAGAAAGAAGCAAACAGATCGCTGTTCCTCTCCTCCAGGCCATTGGAATACATTATCCATTTATTTGGTGTTTGGCTCAGGTTGAAATGAGTCATTTAATTCGCCCTGCTCGCAGCGAGTTAACTTGCGGACAGCTGGCAGGCACGACTCATGGTGTTGTGAACAGCTGACCAGGATCAGCCACCACACTCCAGCCTTCCTGTAGGGCACTATACAGCCTTGTGCCAGTGGTCGTGGCAGGGGCTTCAAGCAAATTGGGGCCTTAGGTAACAAAATGGCCTTGAAAACTGCGATGGTTTCATGAAACAGAGCCACTGCCTATTGTAATGGCTGGAAGGGCTGTTGATGAAGCTGTTTGAGACTGATTATCGTTACAGATAGGGAGGCTCCATTTCACTCCTGGGCACCTCTTGGGCCCCTCAGAAAGCACAGCAGCCTTAATCCAAATACAGCCTTAATCCAAATAAAGGTCATTTGTTTTTGTAAGGAAGGTCAGAAGCACGGAAGAAGCGAAGAAGCGTGGAGCGAGGAAGACGGTGGCTCAAAGGAAGACAGAAACTCACTGAGAAAAATGGAGCTATGTGCTTTGAAGACCGATGACTTCAGGATCTCACTATTCAGTCCCCTTTCCTGTTTTCAAAAATCCCAAAACTGATGTTCTAGAGTACAGACTTCACTATTTGTTACGCTTTTTTGTAACCATTTGTCTACCACCCCTTTCTTTGCCTTGAATTCCTAGATCCCATTTTCTGTCTTCATCAACCCTCCTTGCATAAGATAGACACCTGAAGAAGTCAATGTTTCTTCATATTTTGCATATTAGTAGTGTTTGCTTGTTTCTGAGAAGCAGAAAGAATGGCATCGCATAGAAACAGTCCAGAGAAAGTCCTTCTCTTGGGGACGGTGTGGTGAATGTTATGGGGTACCACTGGTGTCTAGACATGTACATAGTTATGTATCCGTGCATTTTGGGACCCACCAAAGTCCTCCTTGTCTCGCCAGTCAGCCCTACATCCAGAAACTGTTCTCATTTGTCTCTGAAAAATCCCCAAGATAATGCAGAGCTCCCGTTCTCAGCAGCAGCTTCCTCCTGATGACTGGATCGTGTCAGCTGTTCCCAGCCAGGGTTGGTCAGCCAATGAGGTGTCCTCATCCTGCCTGGTAGTTGGCAACATCTGTAGACACTTTGTCACAGTTGGGGTGAGAGTGCTGTAGGTACCCAATAGGCCGATGCTGCGAAACAGTTTCTGATAGTGCACAAGACAGTCTGTCTTTTCCACCTGTAATTAATTGTTCAGCCTCCAAAGCCAGCAATGGTGAATCTGAGACTAGTGTCCTTCAGAGCCTTCCAGTGATGTCTCTTTTTACTATCTGTCTGCTCACCATGTCTGACCAGTGTCTCTCAGCACTCCCCATGTACAGATATTGGATTCTGGACTGACATTGTCCCTAGTCCTAAGTGCCCCTGCCTTGTCTCTGTGTCTAGTACAAGCACCATGACCCAAAGACAGCTGTGCTTGTGCCCAAGCCTCTGAATAACATCTACCCATCATGCATTGCTCAGTTTCACCTAGTTGAGTGTGAAAAGAGTTTTGGTTCTCATTTCTCCAAATAGAATGGGCCAAACTGAGTTTAGACACCAGTTAAAAAGCTTTTTTATTTACCAACATTTTCCTTCTCTTGGTCCTTCCCCACCCTGAGACCTTTGGTTCCTCCTCAGCTGCTCTTGGCAACAGTGGGAGTTAGGGGATTCTGGGAGAGACGTCACAGGGAGCTGGAGAGTTGTCTGCTTCCCAGCTCTGGCTTGTCCGGGCAAAAATGCCCAGGTATTTGTTTTACTTTTGCTTCTGTAAATGATAATCCAGGCTTTCCATGTTTTTAAGATATATAGAAAAGGCTAATACTCTTTGTTGACTCAAGTTCCCCTCTACATATTTCTATAATCTTATGTTATTTAGTTGATGTAAGTCCCTTGTGGTCCTAAGTATTGGTATTCGTGACAGTTTTGTGACCTTTGCTGCTATTATGATTGATTTAAAAAAATTTTTCTCTTTAAATGTTTTGATGATTGTAATGATCTATTTCTTTTTTTTAATTTTTTTTATTTATTAAAGATTTCTGATTCTTCCCCGCCACTGCCTCCCATTTCCTTCCCCCTCCCCCAACCAAGTCCCCTTCCCTCTTTAGCCCAAAGAGCAATCATGTTTCCCTGCCGTGTGGGAAGTCCAAGGACCACCCACCTCCATCCAGGCCTAGTAAGGTGAGCATCCAAACTACCTAGGCTCCCACAAAGCCAGTTCATGCAGAAGGAACAAAAACCCATTGCCATTGTTCTTGAGGTCTCAGTAGTTCTCATTGTCCCCTATGTTCAGTGAGTCCGGTTTTATCCCAGGCTTTAAGACCCTGACATTAACCCACAAACCTATGAACACCTGATTTTCGATAAAGGAGTAATGATCTATTTCTAATCAGACATGTGGATAGCTGTGTACTTTGTATGTGATCACTTTAAATTATTTTTTGATGACTCCACTTCTCCAGTCCTTTCTTGTTTATTTGACTGACCTCTTGTTGATACTATGTAATGTCGCTGTCACGTATCATCTAATGATGGGGACGTGTTCTGAGCCACGTAGTGTTAAATGGTATTTTTTTAATGTGAATTCTGTACTGTGAATTTATATCAGCTAACATGGCTAAGATGCCACTAACTGATATACTCTTACTGAAATTCGTTAGTTACTTAGTTCCTTGTTCATCCAAATGCCATTATACAGCTCAAGACCGGAATCTGTGTTCTCTTTTCTATTGCTTTGCTATGTAGCAAGTCGTCATGTGAGACTGAGTTACATTATTTTACTTACTATTGTCTGTGCAGACACACACACACTCATGCCTACACAGCTGGAGGCCAGTGATCACCAATGTTGTCGTCCCAACTTTATTGTTTTCCACATTGCTATTTTGATGCAGTGTCTCCGTTGAACCCTGCATTCACCAGTGGGATAGGATGGGTGGCCAGAGAGATGCTGAGATCCTGTGTGTGTTTCTCTAGTGCTGGAACCACACCTGATGTTCTCATTCTCATGCCTGGAGTTTTGTTTTGTTTTGTTTTCCTTTGTATTTAAGTACTGTGGAACAGAACTCGGGCTCTCCTGCTTGACCTTTGGAGCCCTTACTGAGGCATTTCTCCATCCCCCAAATAGAATCTTAAAGTGTCTTATCTGGGCAGATGTTTCAGCATGACTGACTGGCTGGAGGCTTTTGTGAGAATTTGAACCCAGTGCTTTTTTCAGGGTGGATGGGGTCTTCACCGGAGCAGTGTTCCTAGCAGAACACCAGCTAGTTCTAGCCCTTTCCACTTCTAACCTAGAGGCACAGACAAGAAACACCTCACTCAGATGTGGGCAGTGGTCTATTGAGACAGAAATTTCATTTGTACTTCCTATGTTATCACTTTGGTAATTGTTGAAATAAGAGCGGCGGGGCTGCGTCTCCAACACCCCAGCCGCTTGGCTAGCTCATGCCCGAAATAACAACACACAAACTGTATTCATTTAAAGAACTGCTTGGCCCATGAACTCTAGCCCTTACAGGCCAATTCTCGCACCTGGACTAGCCCATTTCTAATGATGTGTGTAAGCACCCCAAGGTGCACTTACCGGGAAGATTCTAGCCTACTCGGAGGAGCTTCATTGCGTGCATCTGCCCGGGAGAGCTGAGCATGGCGTCTCTGCTCCAGCAGAGCTGTCGGGTCTCTCTGGAAGCAGCGCAGAGTCTGACCTCACTTCCTTTTCCGCCCAGAATTCTATTCTGTTTACTCCTCCCATCTATGTTCTAACCTATCAGGGCCAGCCAAGCAGTTTCTTTTATTGCTCAGCCAATGAAATCAACAGATTGATATGACACTCCCACATCAGGTAATAACTTACTGAGCACGTTCAATGTAACCATAAAGGTAATAGTTTTTTTCTTTACATATAGAGAACGCATCTCGTTCTTACCATTCATTAGGAGATGGATATATAGTTATTTACTGGATGTTTGAATCAGAATTCATTTACATAAATAAACCAGTGTTTTTATTTTCCAATAGTGACCAGTTACAAAATGGAAAACAGATCTCATTAATGATAATAGAATCCCTGTTAACTAGAACTACATTTAATTAAAATGTGCATACATTCGGAGAATATAAAACTTTAGTGCCAAGAACTGAAACAGGCTTCCAGTAGTGGGACAACATACTAATTTCAAGTTAAAAGGACTCAGAATTGCAAACATAATCAATTCTCCATAAATTAATATAGAAGTTCAATGCACCGCAAATAAACGTCCCCAGAGGACTTTTGTGTAAACTGATAAGCTGATTCCAAAGTCCGGCTGCTGGAGAAAGTGCTCAAGCGTAATTTACAGTTAAAACACTTCAGAAGGAGGTACTCGCCCTGTGAAGAGCTAGCGTGGACCAATGAGAGCCGTTTTAAAATGTTCCACTTGGCAGAAACGCAAGCAGGCCAGCACTGCTGAGAAAGGACCTTATGTGTAGCTGTGTGAGGGTGCTTTAGAAAAGTCTTCCGAATACAAACACAAACACACAAACTTTATATAGATATATATGTATGTATATATATTCTTGTCTGTATTAATGTTTGCTCTCTAAATCTCTGAGAAAATCCATACAGTGATGGGCTAATCATTTAGGAACTCTAAGAGAAAGCTGACACAGCTGCCTCATTCCAGGTGCATACAAAACGTCAAATAGGCTTCAAGCGGAAATGCAGCAAAGTAAGTTAGCAACGGAGAGTCACATGGGCGTCTCACGCAGAACATGTTGGTCCTTCCCCAAGAACAATGGAGAAGTCAGAAGTAAGTGTGCAGACACTGATACTAGGAATGCAGCACAAGAATCAAAGTGCAAGTTAAGTCACACTTAGTAAATACTCAGAATGGAAAATGTCAGTAGCATGCATGCACACGTGTGTGGGCACATGCACATGTAATGAAGCTCTCCTAGTAAGCAAATTCCAATTACATCATAAAGGACATTTTATGAACAATTTAAAGAGCGATCAGAACGAAGGACTGATGCACAGGCAGGTCACGTGACTTGTTCACAGTCTTGGCTACTTGATTTGAGACCAATTAGTCTTTGCCTGTGTGTGTGTGTATGTGTGTTGTGAATACACAAGTATGTAAATACATGTTCCAGCACACACACACACACATACACACAGACACATACACATATGTATAAATTTACATCAAATAATTCTATGCACTAAAGTGTCAGCGTTCACTTTGGGGGAAGTGGTGAGTTGGGGAGGTAAGTGTGTCAGAAATGAGGCCATCTTCTTTGGACATATAGATTTTAACTTATTTATTTATATGGATTTTCCAAAAAGGGTTTCTTTGTGTAGCCCTGGCTGTCCTACAACTTGTTCTGTAGACCAGCCTGTACTTAAATTCAGAGATTTTCTTGCTTTTGCCTCCTGAGTGCTGGAATTAAAAGGCTGTGCCACCACTGCCGGACTTTTTTTTTTTTTTTTTTTTTTTAATACTGTGCTTGTGGCAAATAAAATTCATTTCAAAAAACTTCTTTTCTACTTACAGTTTTCTCCTTTTTAATCTCATCAACCTAAAGTAAGTTTGCAAAATAGTAGGTTTTCCTGTGACATTGTCATACTCACAATGAAATCATGTCATTTCCAAGAAAATTGTGGCAATAGGAGATCGTGGTGTTACATAAAATACGCGAGGTTTGGGAAGACAAATACGAAAAACTCACTCATGTGCAGAATTGATAGCAACAGAATGAGATATAAAACTAGTCAAAAGTTTCAGAAGAGTCTTTTATTGGTGAGGAATGTAATCTATTACTTTTCTATTTTTATGAAAAATTATTTTCTTACTTCACTTAAAATGTTATAGTAATAGATTTTTCCATTTTAGAGGAAAGATTTTCCTTGTATTTATAACAGATTTATTTTTTAGAGTTTCATGTTGTTTTAATATATGCTTATATTTTGTGGTCAATATATATTCAGAATTCAAGATTTGTGTTCTTGCATACATGCATCTATATATTTGTAATGAATTTTTAATATTTTTGTTGAATTATTATTCTGACTTTATTAGATAAACTTGGAGCTGAGTATGGTGGCACAAGCTTTTAATCCCAGGTGCTCAGGAGACCGAGGCAGGGGGATCACAGATATGAGTCTTGCTTGGGTTATATAGCAAGTTCTAGTCCAGCCTGTGCAACCTAGTGAGATCCTACAGCAAAATAAAAAAAATCTCTTTTAGAGACCTGGGTATAGTCTACCCAGGTAAGTTAGTGTGACTACCTAACATACAAAAAGTCTTGGATTATGTCCCCATTACGATAAATACATAAATAAAACAACTTGGTAAGATTCCAAAATCCACGTGGTTATTAAATTAACTTTTACGTGCAAAGTTGGAAAGACTTATTAGTTGAATCAACTTTTTAAATGAGTATTTATATTATATGTTTTGGTCTGCAGTGCTTCTCCATTTTCTGAATTATTGGTTCTTTTTTTTTAAGGAAATTAAATTTAATTCAAGCTTACCACTTCTGTCATGTGTTACAGATAGCATAGATCTCCATTATCCATTAGTTATCTCATACTTATTGATCTATGTTCTTTTGTTCATTAGACTTTAATAGAGATTTGCTCATCTTTCTATATTTTTCCCTTAAAAACCAACTCTTATTTGTTTAAGAATTAAAATTAGAATATTTGCTTTAATTTTCTTTTGACATTGCTCATTCCTTTCCTTCCTTGAAACTTTTAAAGGAAAAAGCCCTGTGCTTTATTTTTCTTCCTTAGATTTACTACATAGACACAAAATTAATAATTTTATTCTGTCCATGCAAAACTGATCACCCACAAAGTTAACACTGTGCCATTTGCTACTGACCCCTTGTCATGTAGAGTGGCAAATTTAGTGAGCATGCAAATATGGTGATTACTTTAGACTAAAACACATAGAAGTTCACAAAGAAACAACTCACTTCGTTGTTCTTTCAGAATTATCGGGGCGTTAAATGGAACTAGTTGCAGAGTTGGTAGGTGGAGGAGCTTACTCAAAGAGAAAGAAGCACCTTGAAATACAGCTGGGCAAGTGGGAAAACATATTCAGGAATCTAGCACCAGTACAGACATGAGGAGGCAGGCTATGCCTTTCTGTGAGGCTGGAGAGAAAGGTGCTCTGAGCTCCTATACACACTTCCTCAAGGCGGAAGTTCTCCTGGGCAGTAGTGCAGAATGATCTTGCTACTCTTTCCAATTTGTCTAGAGAGATTTGGAGTGCAATTTGGGAAACACTGTCCTCTGGAAAGAGCATGGATTCTGACTGAGGGACATGCATACCAGGTTCCAAAGAAGTCATAGGATTCCTACAGGGCTATAGCAAGGCTGTGAGCCTGGAGTGGTGAGGGCAGGTTTACTGCTGACTCCACGACTCCAGGATGCAGCCTGAGTGTCTCCACCTTCATCTGTCAATGGGAACACCGCTATTTGCCTTTCGGAGTTCCCGTGACAATTAAGTGTAAACTGTGTGTAAGACATTTCTAGAACTTTCTATAAAATCTTTAAGACACAGTTGAACATGCGGTGAATCTAATTTTAGGAGAATGATGATGTGACTATCATTTCATAAAAGAGATCCTGTGTCTTCTGTGATTTCCAACTGAAGGCATCCCTGACATTCCTCAGTTACATCCTTGGCACACGTCTGTCACTCAGCAATGTAATTGCTTTTACCACACAGGTAATTCAGTTCCACAAACATTTCCCAAGCCCGTGTTCTGCTGAAGATGACGCTAGATGACAGGGCTGCTTGGGAGAAATGAGGCCAGTCCCTTCATGGGTGTGGGCTCCACCCAGGCATTCACAACTTCAGGACCCGCACAGCTCTGATTAGCAAACACCAGCACTGCCTACAAATTATGGCGCCGGAGATAGCTTTCCTCGAGTACCCATGGGAGGTGACTGAAGTCATCCACTTGTCTTGCCTTTATGTGACTCTGCTGTAAGAACAGGAAGAAGCCAAAGAGCCCTTGGCCCTTGAATAGTCCAAAGTGGAAACAGTTGTACTTTATTGCAAATGAAGGAGTTTGGCAAGTGGTTTTAAAATAGAAATTATATATAAAGTCAGTAGGTCATGGAAAGCCTTCAGAGGAATTTGTTGGAGCCGCTCTTCAGGGGTAAAGATCAAAGGACAGCCACCCACAGGAGAAAGGGTGCAGTGATTTCACCTTCCAGCCTACAGGGCCATCAATAAATGGGTATAGTGTGTGCACAGACTGGATGTGGCTTCAGCATTTGAGAAGTAAAGAAATATCTAATTCTTCCCTGAAAAGTCAGTGCTAGGCGAATACAGCAAGCTTTGGGATGAAGTTTGGGCACACATTTCTGTCCAGCATTTGTCAGCATACCATGGATATTTACTCCTTTATATTATAGGGTTTTATTTAAACCAAATATAAGTTCATCTAAGTGAAAGAAAATTTATCATCACCACTTTCTTTTCTCTGCCTCAAGAGGGTTTAACTGTGATTTCTATAAATTCATCTAATGTCCCTACAACATAGCTTGTAGCTTTAATGTAAAACAATTTTGTGAAGACAGTTCGGACCAGAATGTATTTATTGTCTTTCATGGATTAAAAAAAGAATAAAATATTAGTCACAAATGTCATAAGCTCTCACAGTCTTTGTGACTGAGCTCCGTGAGAGGAAAAGCTGTGCCATGCACAAGGACTCAACACCTTGATATACCTTTTTTGGGGAATTTTTGGACAACTCTTTGGATAGAGCGCTCATAACTAGAGTTGAAAAGTGGGTGTCCAAAAACTTAGAAAGCCCATGCATTCTTTTGTATGCAAATATTGTGTGCACCGATACTGTGCAAAGTTTTCTGAAAATCTACTGTTTGGTAGGTCAATCGGTATTAAATATCTGTGATGATTGATATTGATCAATAACTTCACAGGCTATATAATCACTTATGAAAAACATAACTGGCCATGTCGGTGAGGGGCCTTCTAGATGAACTTAATTCAGATAGGAAACACACCCTAGATATGGGGAGCTTCATTTTATGGGCTTAGGTCCAGAACTGAATAAAATGGAGAGATTGACCTGAACGCCAGCATGCGCTTCTTTCTGTTTCTTGACCACAAATGCCACGTGACCAGCTGCCTCACTCTCCTGCTGCCATGTTCCCCCCCCATCTTCAAAACTGTGAGACATAATGAATCTTTTTTTCCTAAGCTGCTTTTGTTGGGTATTTTGTTACGTCGATGGGGAAATTAACTTCCTATCTACAGAATAAGTCATTGACTTTCAAGAAATAAATTTGATATCCCCATTTTGAAATCTGTTAATACAGATTTATCACTATAAAATCTTTCTAAATTGTCTTCCCAGGACAAAGGCACATTTCTCATAGACACAATTCTCAAATACTGGGCTTTGATAGCTTTCTTTTCTTAATAGTTGGATTGCTAAGTTTTGTCCTAGATAAAGTCACAGAGTAGAGGCACACTGTGTCTGTAGGCACTGTTTCACATGACCAATAGGAAACACTGCTGTTCTCAGAGTAAATGTATAGAAATACTCTGCTCCGTCCTATTTATAGCTGTGTGATCCGAGGAACGGATCTTAAAAGATTGGTGTCAGCTCAGAGTAAAAATCCGAGTAGAAAACTACGTCATAGTGAAGAGACAATTGTTTCCCTTCTTATGAAAGCTCTGGCCAGACTTGGAAACTTTAACCTAGATACGAGAAGATTAATTAAAAACAAGGGGCGCACTTAAACATTTGGAGGATGGCATTTAGGAGAATAATTACATATGGGCCGTGATAGGCACTGTCTGATTTCGTATTCAGACAGAACCAGGTTGCAGACATTTTGGTTGAGCAGAAGGAGGCTGCTTCCCTGCAGTCAGGAGCACGTGAAGACTGTATTTCCTTAAGCATTGGCAATGTTTGGTTTCAGAGTAAAGGAGCACATACGAACACTGAGGGGAAGTGAAGCAGACTTAGTAGAAAATTCGCAGAATGCAATAACACAAGAAATAAGAGAGTTTTTTTTTTAATTTATCTATTTATTAAAGATTTCTGTCTCTTCTTGGCCACCGCCTCCCATTTCCCTCCCCCTCCCCCAATCAAGTCACCCTCCCTTGTCAGCCCAAAGAGCAATCAGGGTCCCTGCCCTGTGGGAAGTTCTAGGACCACCCACTTCCATCCAGGTCTAGTAAGGTGAGCATCCAAACTGCCTAGGCTCCCACAAAGCCAGTACGTGCAGTGCAGTAGGATTAAAAATCCATTGCTATTGTTCTTGAGTTCTCAGTAGTCCTCATTGTCCGCTATGTTCAGCAAGTCCGGTTTTATCCCAGGCTTTTTCAGACCCAGGCCAGCTGGCCTTGGTGAGTTCCTGATGGAACATTCTCATTGTCTCAGTTTGTGAGTGCACCCCTCGCTGTCCTAAGTTCCTTGCTCGTGCTCTCTCTCCTTTTGCTCCTGATTTGGACCTTGAGATTTCTCTCTGGTGCTCCAATGTGGGTCTCTGTCTCTGTCTCCTTTCATCGCCTGATGAAGGTTAATATTCAGGAGGATGCCTGTAGGTTTTTCTTTGGGTTCTCCTTCTTATTTACCTTCTCTAGGATCACGAATTATAGGCTCAATGTCCTTTATTTATGGCTAGAAACCAAATATGAGTGAGTACATCCCATGTTCCTCTTTTTGGGTCTGGCTTACCTCACTCAGGATAGTGTTTTCTATTTCCATCCATTTGCCTGCAAACTTCAAGAAGTCCTTGTTCTTTACTGCCTGGAAACAACCTAGATGCCCTTCAATGGAAGAATGGATGAAGAAAGTATGAAATAAGAGAGTTTGTGAACTCTATTCCCAATTAATTATATTAAATATATTAGAATAACCTATGAGAACAAGTTCATATGTCTGAACTCACGTGATTCTTATTTCTAGCACTACATTAGTATAGTGTTGTGTATATGTAGGACTATTTCAATAGAGATATTTGAAGGTCTTTAGAGCTAGTGTGTGTTTTTGTAATTAACTTAAACAATGGTAATCCGGTGGGTGTGGTGCATATGTCTCTGTTACCCCGGAACTGGGGAGTCTGAGGGACATGAGGAATTGAGTTCCAGAGTTGGAGTCCAGGCATGATAACATAGTGAGACACAGTCTCAAAATAAAGTAAAATGAGAGAGAGTATAGAATCTGCACCCGAATTTAAAATAGAAATGCATTACAAATAAATGTCTTCTAATTTAATAAGTTTTTTTTTTTTCAGTGACATGGCAGGAAAAACTGTGACCAAATCCAGACTATACAACCGGAATGTTAGCACACAGAGATACAATTCTATTGTTTTTACCTAAGAATCTCTGCTGCTATTATAAGAGTGTTAGTAATTCATCGCTGGCATAGCATTGGAAATGATGGTTGTCCTTCTTAAAGCATCTTCCTCCAGGTCGAATATGTTTATGTCTCACGATGATCCTGTGGCGTCATGGGTATCACCAAGGCAACAATCGCTGTTGCACATGACAAGACAGATCCTGTGAGAACAGAAACAGCTTCTGTTCATGAAATACTACTTTTTCCTGTTTTCATTTTAGTTAACTATAGATCCAGAACATACAGTTCAAGTCTCTTAACGTGTGAAGTCTTGGTGAGGTGTCAGGCGTGCGCTTTTTACCTGCCTTGCAATCATAGAATTCCGACATCATAGTCCTAGCTGACTGAACAAGAGTGCTTCTGACCAAGGGGAAGCAAGCCTAGCCTAGTCAGTCAGCTGTGCACATTAAAGACTTCTGCCCTAAGCTGGGTGGCCTCTGGGTAAAGCAGTCGGGGACTCCCTTAAGATATGGAATATGAGATATACAGAGACCGGCTCTGAAATGGGGGGGGGGGGCGCAACATGCTAAAGGCCCAGACACTATCATCACACAGAGCCTTAGAGAGGAAAAAGTCACTTTTGACGGGGCTTTGATTGCTACTCTCTCATTCCCCATACCCTCAAGTATTTTATATCGAAAGGCACTACCCAGTAGTTAAATGTATCAGTTTTCTATTCTTATTGTACCAAATTATCACCATCTTAATGGTTTCAAACCATACATGCTTATCTTAACTTTGGAGGTCAGAATCTGAAATGGGGCTTCTTGAATATAAGTCAAGCTGTCAAGGGCCTGGGCTCCCTGGTGGATGCACTGGCAGGTCCCTTTCCTTCCCTTTGTAATGTTCTAGAGTCTATCTTAACTTCTTCACAGCCTCATACCATCTTCAAAGCTACCAATGACCAGAAAAGTCTTTTGTACAATGTCATTTCTCCAGTTTGGTTTCTTTTGCCTCCACTATCCGAAGATAGTTGTGACTACAGTGGTCAGTCCAAAAATCTACAATGTTCTTTTTACTCCAACACAGCCAAAGAAAAACTTTAGTTACACCCATAAACTTAATTCTGCTTTTTTCATATCAGATATAACATATTTTCATGCCCTAGGGATTAGACAACTTTGGGGGATCAGTAACAGTCATTAACACTTATTTTTGTAAGATTTCCAACGGAAAATATCAAAGTCAAATAATTGTCTGTTGGGGCCATTTACCACCAGAACGCAGCAAAAAATGCTGACAGGACTGATTGCCAGTCTTGTTTTTGAGACAGGGTGTCCTGTAACCCCTACTGACCTCAAACCTGCTGTGTATTTAGAACGATTTGAGCCCCTTGGGCCTGCACTGGGGTTGAGGAAACACATGAGACTGAACTGTTTAAAGTTGCTCAAAATGCTCCTAACAAATCAAATGCCAGAAACTACTTATCAGTTACCGACAGATCCAGCTCTTAGGAAACTCAAAGATAATTAGGATAGAATATATGCTCTCTATTTTCTCTGTAATTGAAATAACATCACTTTAATCACTGGTATACTGTCCCCCCTGTGTCATCTCGACAGGACTATGACAGCAAAGGCAGGGAAGAGGTTGGTATTACACTGTTTAGATTTTGACATTCTGGGCATTATTGACTCCCAACGAGAGTTTTCCCGAATGTACTAGACTGTTAGGCAGAATATGAGAGACCATCCACTCCTCTGCTAACCATAACACATCTGCAATGAGAACATATACTGTGTGTAGAGGAGAATACAGTCTCTGAGTAACGCTACCCTCCGGCTAACTAACTCCTGCTTCGCTCTACCCCATTTGCTATTTTAGTATTTTAGTTTGAGATTTTAGTATCATAAAGGATCAATGAGAAGTGATGGGGTAGCTTGTAAAAGAGACAACACTCATGGCCCACTGAAGAGAAGAGGCAAGGTTGCAAGTTCATACCAGGAGTGATTCTTCACAAGATGCAGCCAAGAGAAAGGATCTAGCTTTCGAGGGGATGTTGTTTGCATAGTAGAGATGCTAGATGGGCAAGTGGGTTGTTGGTGAGACTGGCTCCTAATTAAATTTTGTCAGTTCATCTGTGTTGCCCCAGGTTTAGAAAATGTCAATAATAATGGAATCATCTTGGTATTCTAGTATGGAAAATGTTAAGAATACCACAACAGTATGTGGTTTTATATGTTTATTGTATTAATTCTATCAATTATAATGCAATTATAATTGTCTCTTTTTTATTTTCAGGACTATAATTTAATACATCTCTCTTTTCGTCCTATATACCTCCCCTAGTTCTATGTCAAATTCATGACCTCTTTTTTCACTAATTATTATTGCATTCCTTAATATAACTTGTCTAGTCTATATAATTCTACCTGCACAAATGTTTTCAGGACTGGCTGTTTGGCCTATGGACGACCAATTGGTGTGCTTTTCCCTGGGAAAGGCCACCTCTCCCATTTCCAGCAGTCCTCAGTATCTCACATTCTTTGTATAAGGTTGGGGTCTCATGGACTTTTCTCCATCCAGTTTTGCCTGTTCGTTGGTGTAATTTCTGTTCAGATCACATTTGGGCAATCATACTAGGGGGCGTTATGGGTATAGCTTTTGGTATTGCTAGGAGACTCCCTGTTCATAGGACTCTTAGAATCTTTAAACTTCCTATTCTACGAGGTTCAAGAACATTTCATAGATGTATACTTTAGGGGTGAGCTCCACAACTCTTTTGATTGGTTGAGGTTTTCTGTAGGGGTTTCCATCTATTGCAAGAACATTCCTAGATGAGGGATGATATCTACACTTATCTACATAGGACAAATATTCATAGATATTCACTGGTTTAGTTAGAGAGTGTAGATTTTTCTCTAGTAACTAGGATTTCATTAGCACTGAGTAGTTAGCTAGATTTTCAGTACAAGGCACGGTCTTTGCCTTATTGAACAGGTCATAAATTTTTGGAAGGTTCTGTGTGAAGTGGGAGAGTACTGTCATTCTGAGGATATAGGTGGGGATGATCCCTACTAAGCCTAGAATGTGTTTGCAGTAAAGGAAGCAAATAGGAAGCTATGCTGGTGTACTGGTTGTGGAGAGCAGGCTAAACCTGGTGGATTAAGGAAAAGTTGTGGATGAGGCCAGGGCACTCCCTGGACTAGACCTTTGAGGCAGGCCTGAGAAGTCTAAGTATGAAGTGTGGTGGTGGAGACACTGGAGAGGGTCATGTGGATGAATTATATTCACTCTTTGGAGAATGTTACTACTGGTATTTTACAAACTCAGAGTTTAGTTTCAACTCTAGTGACCAACTATGCCAATTTCTCAGGAACTTTCCAGTGTTAGCATTAAAGGTATTATAATGCAGGGGATCTTAGGGTCTTAAGAAAACTAAAAGAGTATGCCATTCCGAGGTACACTCTTGGACCTTGGCATTGGTAGGACCATAAATAGAGGGGCGGTAAGCTATATAGAAATCCAGATCTAGTGTTTGTCTTTCTAGAGCAGTGGTTCACAGCCTTCCTGATGCTGTGATCCTTTAGCACAGTTCCTTATGTGGTGACCCCAACCATAGAATTAGTTTTGTTGCTACTTATAACTGTAGTTTTTCTACCATTATGAACCATGATGTAAATATCTGTGTTTTCTGATGGTCTTAGGTAACCCCCATGAAATGGTCATTTGACCCTTCCCCCCTGGGGGGGATCATGACTCAGTGATTGAGAACCACTATTCTAGAAGATCATTTCCATTTTAGTTACCTGTACTAAACTATTGCCACACCATGGGCATAAAGACTGTCTCAGCACAAATATTAATATCTAACATATTTCAATTTATTCTTACTCAGATATTCTCCTTTTAAAATTAAGAGGTTAAAGCAAAGATGCATGTATAAAGACATTCTTTACAAGTTTAAATATCAAAAGTTGACAATCAATTCAAATGTCAAATATATTTAAATTTAGTAGAAGAAACTATATTAATATAATTCTATATTGCTATTTCAAGTGTCTTTTATAATAAAAAGATTTATTTATTTTTATCGTATATATGTGAATGTTTTGATTGCATATATCTCTGTGAACCATGAGAGTGCATTGTCCAATGAGACCCAAAGGGGGTTTGGATGTCCGGGCACTATAGTTGCCAACAGTGTTAGCCACCAGCTGGGTAATGGGTATTGAACCTGGGTCCTCAGGAGAACAACTGGAGCTCTTAAGTGCTAATCCGTCTCTCCAGTTTCCATTCCAATTATCTTTCTGAAAATATCTATTTTTAAATCCAAATATATGTAAAAGTTTTCTAAATTAGTTATAAAATGGTAATAAATTTAATATTGTCATACTTCATAGCAAAAAGACAGGAAAGAAATATACCACATACCAAAAATAGGTCATTACTGGATTAGACTGAGCGATGCCCTCATTTGTTTTGTGTTATTATACAGTTTATAATTTATGATTGTAAACATGGTTGAGAAGAACATTGTCTTAATCTATTTTATGCAACCATGACAAAATAAAACAAACGGGTAATTCATTAAGAGGTAAAGATTGATTTTGAATAGTTTCAGTGGTTGGAAAGCCCAAGGCGAGGAAGCCTGAATGTCACAACCCTTCTTGCATGACCACAGAGAGACAGAGATCAAATTCAGAAGAGGACGCTGAGTTCATCTTCTTGTTCAGAGCACAACCTGTGCACAGGGCAGACTCTCTCATTAACTGATTGTCTCTTAGAGGTCTCACCTTCCGACACTGTGAACACACCAACCGTAGCCCAATTAGTGCCCCATAGACTTAAAGGAACATCTAGCAAGTTTCCAAGCTCGTTTCTGAATTAGGTCTGAGTGAGGTTTGAAAACTCCGATTAAACGAAACAAAATAAAACACCAAATGAAATTCTAAAAGATCTTAATGTTTGTGACACGAGTAATTGGAAATGCTCTTTCTGAGAGTCAGTTTGTCTATCTTTTGTCTAGTGATTTGGTTTGACATGCAGGCAGAGGAGGTGGTCCCATATCAGTAAGATGCCAAGGTACCTTTAGCTACATAGCCAGCATCATGCTAGCCTGTGAGTAAGGACTGAACTCTACACTGGATCTTCATTCTTTTATCTTGCAGATTACCAACAGAGGGATTGCATGGAAATCACTTTAGAAACACTGTGAAAGCCTGTACATACATATACACATGCGTACATATGCCCACACAGGTTTCCATGTCCAAAGTTCTGCAATCAGAATCTTGGAGTAGAAGTTTCAAAGTGTGTTGAAAAGTCTCTATAGTTGGTTCTGCTCCCAGCTGCTCTAACAACTAGCACAGTGGGAAGAGTCTAAGATTTTTCTTAAAATCCAGTGTCCTTGAAAGGTCTGTTACCACTTATAATCATGCTAGTGAAACTGAGTTTGTCAGTTTTTGCTGGAGACAGATGCTAATGAAGAGAAAGGGCAGAAGCATGATGATCTTGGTGTATGAGGAATAACGGAAACTGATTTTAAAAATGACAACAACAACAACAGCAAACAGCCACGCAACTGAATATCCAAGAGAATAATTGCCAACTGTGACATGTTGGATCGTCACCAACAAGGTTACTTTTGGGAACTCTGAAAGATAATTAGTTGATATTGGTGAATATTGTTTAAGGTTAAGTTGGTCACGTTTTAACAGTGG
Organism: Alexandromys fortis; assembly: GCF_014885135.2. Lineage (NCBI taxonomy): Eukaryota > Metazoa > Chordata > Mammalia > Rodentia > Cricetidae > Alexandromys > Alexandromys fortis. The sequence goes on along the minus strand of NW_026067931.1, from coordinate 3,389,897 downwards.
CCGGACAGTTAGTGCTGGGCAAGCAGCTGTTTCATTAGCACTTCTTACAGGACCAGGAAGTGACTCTTTGTCAAGGATGCAGCCAGCCCTTCTGCACATCTGCCTTAGACTCTACCTCCACGGCATCGCTGCTCATGCTTCTTAATTTTCTCCTGGAATTGAATGGCAGGTCTTCGGATCTGTGCCTGTAATGTTTTTTCTTTCCAACATGGAAGGTCAGTTCAAATGGGAGCAAAGTGATTTCTGCCATGTTTATATTAATATATATATTATATATTAATATATATATTAATGGAATGCATTTTAACTTCTTACTTGCTAGGTTCCAAAGCTGGTTCATTGTTTTGAAGAAGAGGTGAGAAATAGGTAAGTTTTCTAATGCCGAGGTCATGGGTGCTTTCATTAGAGAATAATGGTTGCCTCAGAACTGGCCTGATAGTCCCTTGAATACCCGAAGCTGTGGAAGCTCTGTCTGCTGGAACTGGTGTGTTTGGAAACTTCACCAATTTTCTTTTTCATCTTCCGTTTACCAAAGACTGAGGGGGAGCGCTTTTCTTAAAGAGGATTTATAAAACAAAGTCACTTAGATATAAAAAGGCAGAGGAGATGGCTAATTGTTCCGGGGAGCACGTTCACTCTTAAAAGGAATTGTAATAATGAGACGAGAGAAAGGTCAGCTGGAAAGATAGCACGCGATTAAGCAAAGAATTAATCAGTGCTAGCCAAACTCTCCCCTTCCACCTTCTCGGTGTAGGCTGCGCGGTGACTTGTGTTAATGAAGCTAGTTAACAAAGGCAAGATCATTTGGGAAAGTCAGAGACTCATTAAGCGGGGTTATGTCTGAGGTATTTGAAGAGCCAGCCCTCACCTGAATGCATTCTGGAAAATGTATATATGTACTTGATCCTGCTGCCTTGGGCTTCTGGAGCTTGCCACACTCAGCTGCTCACGCTGACTGCAGCCGTTCCCTGGTCTGTAGTGCAGAACACCTGGAGTCTTGCTGCCCCAGTGCTTCTCCAGAGGGCTCTCGTTTTGGATGAGTCTGTGGATGGACCGCAAACACCGCGAACCGTCAGTGTAGTCTCCAGCTAAGTGCACGGCGAATGGAAGGGCAAGTCCATTGAACCTCTCTGAACAACTCCTTCCACGAGAGCCTCGTACACATAAAACACTCAGGAAAGCTGAACAGTTCTAGATGACCTGGCAGAGTGCCACAGAAAGTGAGCGCCGCTGGAAAGGAAGGGGCGGGCTGCCGCCTTCGCAGATGAGAAATTGTAGTCCCGAGACATTAATACAATGTTGCTGGTACCTGGCTGGCAGCCTGAAACGGGACGCACACTTTTCTAGATAGTTGTCTGTGTTACCCTTTGCTCATAGAAACTTCCTGAACTGGGTAAATTGATTATTGCCGTCATTACCACTAATAAATTGGAGCTCAGAGAGATTAACTAACTTTAAACCATGCTTCATTAACATGTATTAATCACACATAATAATGGCTTTCCTTAGGACGTTTCTATACAATCACCTGAATATATTTCAGTCCCACTCTGTCCGTCAGCCTTTGTTCCCTTCCACTGCTATTAGTGATAATCTCCTTCTGAATCTCTCACCCCCAATAACAATTAACTACATATAAATCCTCAAGAAGAGTAAACCCATGCGCCATTCTGTCTCCTATGACAGGATGTGGATGTACCCACTCGCGGTCAGAGCTTGTACAGGGGCGGCAGCTCTATTGTGACTGACCAGATGCCAGCGTTCTGCATAGTCCCTCTTCCCTCCACCACCTCACATTACTCTTATATTTTTCATCACTGCTTTCTTCTTTTGCTACATTCTTTATGCACTGGAGGGGTCACATCAGGTCCCAGTCATGTCCTGACATCCGACAGTCATTGATCCTCCGTACTTTGAAGAGTTATGCGTCTCTGGAGTTACTACTGACCTCCGTGGGGGTGGGGGGAGAGACACTTATGTGATGAAACCAGCTCTAATGTCTCCGGATAGAGGTAGTCATTTACAGGGCCATTGAAGATACACACCTTGGATGTTTAGCAAAAACAAAACAAAACAAAACAAAACAAAACAGAGGCTTCCTCACTAGTGTCTGGGAACTCCCCAGCCACAGGCTTCTGACTGAGGTTACAGTACTAGCTATGAATTAAAGTTGAAAGTAGTTGGTCCTCTAACAGATTTCCCCTTCTCATACCAGTGGGTTTTGACTCGTAGCTGGTCAGTGTTGTAGCATCCAAGGCTCCAGTGCTGTGTTAGACAGGCAATGGCTTTTCTCCCCCAGTGGTTTGCAGAACACTTTCTAGAAGGCACCACGAGGGCTATCCAGTTAGGGGAAGTTTCCAGACTGGAGCCAAATTGATTTCTGTACATTCTGGGTGCAAGGTATATTTTGCTATGTAATTTTGGTGTGCAGCTCACCAGCAATGACAATTGCCTGTCTACTTGTGGGGACTTAAGAGGCTTCCTTAGTCAACAACTCCTAGGGAGACAGCACATCCCACCAGTGAGACTTTTATTTAATACCCGGTACCCCCCTGAAAGCAGTTTTTATACCCAATCTGCTTACCTGCATTCAAACTTTTTTAAAAAGTATTTTTGATTAACTTATTGTGTATCAAATTTCCTTAAGAATTTTTAATACATTATTAATTTTAGTCAACCATTCCCTCTCAAGTCCTTTCCACCATTGCTCTGCTCCCCTCCTTGCTTAAATTCTTTTCATTTTCAATGTTCCATTTCTACTTTTGAAAGTAGAACTTTCCGTGCCTTCTACTGCCCTCCAGATTAGCAAGGTTTGAAAATCAGCCAAGAACTGATAATACTGGAAAGTTCCAGATAATTGAACCCAAGTAGTGTTCTTTTCTTTATTTGTAGCTCTTTCACGGGGCCAGCTGACAGGCAGAAGCCCCAAGAATATGAAGCTGCCTTTGTAAACACTGATCTCCGCTGTCCTGACCTAGGAGATCTGCCCTAGCTCTGGAGCCTGTGAAGGAGCCAGACCTGGTCCACACCAGCTGTGACACCATTCCATTCTGTGGCTTCATGCTGTGGATCCTGATTCATCAGAGCCTCCCAGCCCCAGTGCTGTTGCAATTAGGATCTGCCTGAGGCAACTACTTGCTTTCTGCCCACAGACTTATTTCTCTCTTGGACTTTTAAATAAATTAAGTCATCCGCTATTCTGATCTTACTTAACATTTTTGAGATTCATTTTCTGTTTGCTTTTGGTCTCATTATTCTGGCTGACCTAGAACTCACAATGTAGGCCATGCTGGCTTTGAATTCACAGAGATGTGCCTGCCTCTACTTCCCATGTGCTGGAATTAAACGTTTGTGCCACCACATCTGACTTGAGGTTCATTCTTAATCTAGCAAGTCTCAGCAGTTTATTCCGTCTTGGATCTAATTAATTATAATTCCTTGACTATGTCTGCTCACAGTGAGGATGCTCAAACACTACACCCCAATGCATACAGCTTTCAGACAACATCAGGCCCCTTCTCCTGCCACCTCCCCAGGTCTCCCAGCATGACACTTGCCTGTAGCAACGCTAACTACTTGGAGGTTTTGCATCTACTGCATCCGCCTCTCTCATGTTTTTTTTTTCTGCCCCCCCCCCATAGCAACCATGTCCCTCTTCATCCGCTTACATATCCACTGTTTCTACTCCTGCTCGGGTTGTGTGACACCCCTGGGCTTGGAGTCACTTCCTGAAAACTCACCTCAGAAGCTATGTGCTTTAAGAATTGTTCTGCTACACAGAATCCAGCATTGTATTCTAATAATAGTGGTGTGTCCCAGCAGTCCACTTTTTCCTCTTCATGTCACATGATCTAATAAACAGTTTTCCCCAGCTGAGTCCCCTGGGCTTATTTTGATGACAGGTCCTTGAAGAAAAACCTATGCTCTTCTGTCTTTAGTGACCAGTATAAGACGATCTGGAATGAAATGTATTGTGTTTGAAATATGAAATGTCTACTCATTGCTTGCCATGGGCATAAGCATTCTAAATGGTTCTGAGATAAATGGAGGAAGAATCTGTGCACCAGGAACAAGCAACAAGGGTAAGTGCAGGAAATTATTTCCAAGTGCCCTTGTTGTGTGTAATATTGGTAGAGTCGTCACAGCCTAGGGCACACATTATTATAGGTACTTAAGAGAGTGTTTGTTTTCATGAACCGGTTCCTGCTTAACTTGTAGAGTTTAAACCAAAGGGTCCTTATGTACTACATAATTCATTTTTATTTTCTCTATGATAAGTATTGCTGAGGTCCAGACTGAAATATTACTGAATCTCTCCACTCTCAATTGCCCTGGAAACTAATCTAGGTTCTCCTCATTCCATTGCTACAGGCTCTATCCCAAAAGATGGAATGGAATAAGAGCAGGAACTCTAATGTCAGCCTGCCTGTCTTTGAATCCCAGCTTTCCCTCTTAGATGTTGTGCAGTCTTGTGCAAGTCCTTTGTGGGTGACCGGTTATACCTAACGAGCCTGTGGCTTGACTCTTGTCGATTAGCGTCACAACTCTCTACCCTGCTTTAGGATACTGTTTCTGGGATCCGTCTCCTTTGTTGTCTATTCCTCGGTGAAGGTGTTCCTAGATGGTGCCAGACAGACTAGAGATATAAGAAAAGGCATACTTCTTTATTACCACTCCATTTTTGAACTGCTCCATGCAATTAATTTTCTTCAAACAAAAATTGTCACTTCATCTGTTTCCCCTCCCCCACCCCTTTTATAACATAGCAGACATGACCTCATTGAATCATACCAGAACACACTACTGTGTCTCCCCATTTAGAAGCCTTAGTTTAATTCTATAAGGTCCCTTCTTCAATGCCACACAGGTGATTGCTTTAGTAATAGTAAATGTGCCGACACGGTCTTTTGAAAAGTTAGACTTTATCATTTCAGTCAACAAAATCATGCCATTAAAATTTCATGGCCAAAGTTTGGACGTGCACAGCAATTGAGCTAAATCCAAGCTCAGAAAGCAACATGTATAGAAGCAAATCAACCTAAAGAAAGCATTCTTCCATCAGGATTTATACTCCACAAGGATGGACACACACTAATAGAGATGGAGATGGAGGGGAACTCTTTTTGAAATATTCTTCCTTTTGTTGGAAAGGACATTTGACTCTACAGTGCTGTTTGTTTTTGTTTTGTAGTAGAGAAAATATTTCATTGTCAGGGAAGCTGGAGATGCAGGATTATTTCTCTGTTATTCTCTTTGGAAATTGTCCCCCCCCTTTTTTTTTTCATGGGATTTCCCGTTTTATTTTCTGTCTGTTGCCTAGGCATGTGCTGCTTGGTTCTTCATGGAAGTGTGCCAACTCCCTCCCTCTGTCTGTTAGTATTTAATTATCCGACTACCTTATAATTAAAATCCCTCCAGCTGCTAAGGAATTGCTGCCTGGCACTTGTTAGTTCCTTCCTTATGTGTACATTACATTTGATTAACCTCTGGAGTTTTCTTGATAAGCAATATTTAATTCTGTTTCTCAAAAAAATGGTGACAGTGTACACAAATGCATAGTTATGGTTTAGTTTTGGGGAACTGAAAGGAATTGGCAAAGAAGAAAGGGATCTGGGAGTCTGGAAGTCAAATGAATAGTCTGCTATCTGGGACTGTTAATTGCAATGCTAGTAAAACTGGAGGTGTCTCATTATTGCACAGCAGAAGACTGGTCTATGGGGGTGAGAGAATTAAACTATTAGGAAATTTAATTTATCATATTTTTTCTTGGCATTATATGCATCTACAATTGAAATCTGTTTATGTTCTGTCCATGTCCTGGTTGACATTTTTAGTACCTTTGTTGTATCATTGTGATAGCTGTCATCCTTCCAAAAGTTTAATGATATTCTCCCTAGAGCCCATCTGTGAATCATTTTAGTTAGATGGAAGGGCCAAAAGTGAGCAACATGTTACATTGAACATGGTTAGAACATCACATCTTCTACGGTTGAGCTCACGGTCTTGTGTTTCTCGCATCTGTCCTGGTTTCAGCACTATTTCTGAAGACTTTCATTTAGTCCTTTTTGAGCAGATCGCACATCTTCAGACCTGATACTTCTCAGTTCAGAGACTGAGTGTTTATCCCAAGACTTTGCTGTCCATGTAGAGCACCCCCAAGGTCCGATCGTTCCTTTCCTTTCATATATACTTGGTGAATATTAAAGAAGTCTTCTGCAAATTTGCACTTCATGGGGAACTGGACAACTGCAGTACAGAGCAGCCCAGTGTCTCCTTCCAACAGGATGCTCTAGAAGTCTGTTTCCCATTCCTAAGGACACATTCTTTAGACCCTTAAAGAGGTCGCCCTGCAAATTAAGATAATAATTACTTAAACTAATTCTTGTTTTAAGAGATACTTCTTTTGTTGTTAAAAATGAAGACAAACAGCCAGCCGGGCGGTGGTGGCGCACGCCTTTAATCCCAGCACTCGGGAGGCAGAGGCAGGCAGATCTCTGTGAGTTTGAGGCCATCCTGGTCTACAAGAGCTAGTTCCAGGACAGGAACCAAAAGTTATGGAGAAACCCTGTCTCGAAAATCCAAAAAAAAAAAAAAAAAAATGAAGACAAACTATTAAGTATTATAAATTGTGAAGCAGAAATAAGTGTTCTATGTTGCTTATTCAGTGGTTAAAATGGTTTAAATATCTTTCTAAGTTGGTTACAGATGAAAATCCTTTTAAGTATATTTCTCGCATTGTCATTTGCTGTGTTTAATGATAATTTTGAGGGGTAATCACATTTCAGTGTAGATCACTTGAAACCATGGGTCAGGCATTGCATGACAGCTATTACTTTATAGGAAGTATATAAGGAATGTTGTGCATAGATACTGGGGACCTTTCTGCTAGAAACAGGTTAAAATGGCCGAAGAGCAAATCAAGATTAGCAAGGTGTCTGTAAAGGAGCTCTAGTCATGAACAGCAAATGGCAGTTAATCACAATGCTATCACATTTTTTAAATTTATTTATTTCTTTATTAATTAATTAAAGATTTCTGTCTCTTCCCCACCACCGCCTCCCCTTTCCCTCCCCCTCCCCCAATCAAGTCCCCCTCCCTCGTCAGCCCAAAGAGCAATTAAAAAGAATTTTAAGCCTTCCAGACTCAAGCCATTTCTTTTGGCCAACAACGTAAATATTCAATCAGATTCCTATGTTAAAAATTTGATATTTATGAAGAATATTAAATATTGTATTTATATTTCTAGATATCTTGGAAACTTATTCCTCAAAGACTTTTTTTTTCACCTCACACATGGACATATTTCCCCAGATTAGACTTCTTTTTTACTTTATTTTTAAACAACTGTCCTTTCTCATTTTACATGCCAAATCCAGTTCCCATTCCCTCCCCTCCTCCTGCTCCCTTCACCTTCCTCCCATTCCATCCCTCATCCATCCACTCCTCAGAGAGGGGAAGGCACATTGCTTTGAGACAGGACCAAGGCCCTCCCATCTATATCTAGGCTGAGTAAGGTGTCCCTCCAGGGAGAATGGGTTCCAAAAAGCCAGAATAAACAGTAGGGAAAAATCCTATTCTCACTGCCAGTGACCCCACAGTCACTAGAGAAATTCCCAGGAATCCATGAATTCGACTTAATGTAAGAACTCTAAATACATCTACAAATCCGTCCCGCCTCTAAAGCTCAGGGAACACCGAGGATGAGGGAGCTGACAGACTGTAAGATCCAGAGGGTCAGGGACTGAGATTGCATGTCGTAGTAACATCAGAATAAATTCTTCCCAACAATCATAAATCTTACCAACACGGCCTCCCAAATGTGAGCTGAACAAGGATGACACCAATGAACACCCCAAACTGGACAGGGGAAAGCTGGGAAAGAGAGAGGTGGTTCTCCCCAGAGCAGAGCGCACTGACTGGCCAGTGTCAAACAGTCAGTACTGAAAGCATACATGTAGGTGGCCTTATACAGAAAGAACTGGCAATGTTTAGGATGTATATATAAATAAATGCACACATATACATGCAATAACAAGTAGTTTAACAAAAAAAAAAAAAACGAGGCCATGAATTTGAAGGAGGGCAGGGAGGGTTTGGAGCGAAAAGGGTGAAGGAAGAGATGCTGTAATCAATTTTAATGTTAGAGCTTTTTTAATAAAAAGCAAAATATCTGCTTGTAGTAATAATCTGCTCCCTCGGTAACAGCAGAAACCTGGTGTTGTAATTAAAAAAAAAGGCAGGACAAGAGAGATAGATGCTATGTAACACAACTCAGGTGGAGATGCTTTAAAGTGAATGGGAAAGAGGGAGAAGGGAGTCTGGCTTCTGGGGCAGGAGCAACAGAAAAGAAAAAAAGAAAAGAAGGAAAAAGAGAGGGAGATGACAGATAGACATATGGAGACAGAGAGAGAACGAGAGAGATGGGAAGTGTGCAGACCCCTTTTAAAAGAGAACATAGTGAATGAGTACAGGAAGTGGCTGCAGCTGAGAACGTATACCCCAAGGTCAGACCAGTACAGATGCCCGGATATAACACCTTGAATGCTAGGATTTCCTGCTACCATGACTTTTTGTAAACTTGGGGTAACAAAGAAAAATATGAATTTTGAGCAGCCAGGGGAATAACATATCAACATACATTCTTTACATTGTTGTAATGTCTATATAATCGTCAAATCCCAAGTTTCCTGAGCTTGAGATGGTTTTATGTTTGCACGTGTAGAGGCCACAGGATAACTTCTGGGAGTTGGCTCCCTTGTTCTTCTATAACGAACCTAATAGTCAAATTCAAGTCATTATATGCTCAGTACCCATTGAGCTTGCTGGTCCTTTACTGTATTTTAAATGCTAAGTTAACACTACTTGATATCCCTCCAAGTAATTCAGAGCGAGCCCTTTTTAACTCAATGCTTTATCAAGCTCATTAGTGCCCTAATTATCCCCTGTGTTGTGTATTAGGACTCTGTGAACCAGTCGTATTCCTACTGAAAAGTGTCCCATGAGTTTATCATATGTTTTGATTGTAAGAGGCCATGGGCTTTATTATGGTATGCCCATCTCTATGTGTGAGGTAATGGGATCCTCCCAGGCCCTTCCTCTTCTGTTTTCCTGCCAGATCTCTTCTTGAAAAGAGTCATCTACTAAGTTTTTTCAAAAAGTTTCCCTGATACTTTTTTTTTAAAAATAACTTTAAAGTTTTCATAATGCTTTACATACTCCAGACCACAGGACCATTTTCTTCAAGAACATCTATGCATAATGTAATGTCTTCATGACACGTTAGGATGTGAACTCATTTAATTGCAGTAACCCTTTAGACCGGTGGTTCTCGACCTCCCTAATGCTGTGATCTTTTTCTACAGTTCCTCATGTAATGGTGACCCTCTCTCATAAAATTATTTTTTATTACCAGTTCCTAAATGTAATTTTGCTACTGTTATGAATCCTACTGGAAATATCTATTTTCTGATCATTCTAGGTCACCCCTGTGGAAGGGTCATTTGGTCCCCAAAGTGGCCATGATCCCCAAGTTGAGAAATGCTGCTCAAGGTTATGATTCAGAGAGGAAGGCATGTATCTCTTAGAAAAGATGTAGAAGAATATAGCTGTAGGGGTTGGGCAGGCTTTATCCTTTTTCAATTTATTATGTATTCAATAGTCTATCTGGGTGTATTCCTGCAGGCCAGAAGAGGGCACCAGACCTCACTACAGATAGTTGTGAGCCACCATATGGTTGTTGGTAATTGAACTCGGGACCTTTGGAAGAGCAGGCATCAAGTCCAGTTCATAATACCAGCTATACTAAATGCTGCTTAGCAGGTAGGAATGCAAAAGATACAGTACGAAGCACAGGAGGGATGCAAATACACAAAAATAAGCAGCTGCTTCAGGGCAAGGAGTGAGTTGCTAACTGAAATAGAAAGAATGGCTTATGGGAGCTGAATACGATTAAATTGTGTCATTAAGTTGTTATCTTTATAACTGTCATAAATAGGACATATTTATAAATATGTATCTGTGAGCATGTCATTGGGGAAACTGAAATATGGTCCAAATGAGTTAGGCTGTCATAGTTATTCTGTGACTGTGGGAACAATTAATTCTCAATATGCAGATTTTTGGTTTCTCTGGACTGGCATCACATTCTTAGGTCATCTTGAGCCAGCTACTGTATGTATATTCAAAGGACATACATCACGGTTCTTAAGAGAGGACATGGTACGAAGATAAATCTTTTAAAAGTAAGGAAAGGTCATTTGATCACACAAACATAAAAAAAAAAATATGTCCTCAGACTTTTTTTTTTTCCCAAGAAAGGAGAGAAATCAATGCGCAGTCAAAACTTCCCGCTTCTCCTGGCTTCTTTTGTACATCAGAGCTGTCACAGCCCCGGCATGTCCTTCTTCCGAGAAATAGCTCTGTTCTGACTCGAGTCTTTAGGATTCCAGGCATCACCAGCCCCTACTGACCAGAGGTCACAGGGTGGAGGAACAGGACTTGAAATTTGGATGGTAAACAGCTACATCTTAAAAGAACTTGGGTTTCTTGTTTGAAGAAAAAAAAACTTTTTTTTTGATGGAAAAACTTGGAAGGATTTTTAAAAGTGCTGTTTTTATTAGTTGTTGAAAATCTCTTCCCTTCCTTGTTATCTCGTGCAATACACAAGTGAAACTCATCTCTGAAATCTCTGAAATGGGGGAGCGTGCCTTTTTATTTTATTGTTGGAGTCGATTTTAACAGTATTTAACAATTTAACATGATTTCTGAATGTGTAATCATCTACACCAAAATAAAAGATTATCTTCAATGTATTTCTGTTCTAGTTTACTTTTCTGTGGAAACAATAAAACACCCATCAAAAACACTTGGATAGGAAAGAGTTTATTTGGCTTGTAGTTTTATAGCTTACCATCGAAGGAACCTAAGGCAGAACTCAAGGATCACTGAGACAGGCACTATAGCAGCGACCACGGAGGAGCACTGGTTACTGATTTGCCTACAAGCTAATGTTTTTATTCACCCCAGGACCACCTGCCCAGAGATAGCACCATCCTGAATGGGTTGGGTCTTCCTGTTTCAATTAGTAGTCAAGAAAATATTGCACAGACTTTACTACAAGCCAATCCAATAGAGCTAACTCTTTGATTGAGGCTCTCTCTTCCCAGATGTGCTAAGTTAGCAATGAAATGAACCAAAATAAAATATGCACTTATATTGAAGACTATATAAAAGATAACTTGGTAAAGTACTTGTATGAAGACCTGAGTATGATCCCTAAAGCCCACCTAAAGCCCAAATATACACATATTCTCTTTCATATGTGGATTGTAACTTCAGATTTTGGATTTGTCTGTTTAAATTGGAATGCCCATAGAAACGGAAGTATGAAAGAGACTGTAGTGCAGGAGTGTAGAGAGGCCTTAAAGAGCATGTGAATAATGGAATATAATGCTTCATAAGCAGGAGGGAAGCTGGAGATGGCTAGGTTTAAACAAAGATGGGGTGGGGGTAGAGAAGAAGATACGGTTGCAGGAGCTACCTAAAACTAAACGTGTAAGCAGAAACCACATAGATGTTTATTGCTTTATAATCTAATTTCAAGTCATAATAAAAATATTGGTTAGATGGCTCCCTTAATTAAGATATGTGCTTCCCTGCTCCCCTATCCAACCTCCCTTTATCCCAAACATCCCGTTTCCCAAGTTCCCCCCAACCTCCCCTTCTCACTTTTCTCTCCCCATCTCTCCTTACCCCCCTCCCATCCCATCCCCAAGATCCCATTTTTTTTTCACGGCAATCTTGTCTACTTCCCATAATCAGGAGGATAGCTATCTGTTTTTCTTTGGGATCACCTTCTTATTTAGCTTCTTTAGGAGATCAAATTATAGACTCACTGACCTTTATTTATCTCTAGAAACCGATTATGAGTGAGTACATCCCATGTTCATCTTTTTGGGTCTGGGTTACCTCACTCAGGATAGTGTTTTCTATTTCCATCCATTTGCATGCAAAATTCGAGAAGTCATTGTTTTTTACCGCTGAGTAGTATTCTAATGTGTATATATTCCACACTTTCTTCATCCATTCTTCCATTGAAGGATATCTAGGTTGTTTCCAGGTTCTGGCTATTACAAATAATGCTGCTATGAACCTAGTTGAGCAAATGCCCCTGTCATATGATCGGGCATCTCTTGGGTATATTCCCAAGAGTGGCATTGCTGGGTCCAGGGGTAGGTTGATCCCGAATTTCCTGAGAAACCGCCACACTGCTTTCCAAAGTGGTTGCACAAGTTTGCATTCCCACCAGCAATGGATGAGGGTACCCCTTTCTCCACAACCTCTCCAGCAAAGGCTATCATTGGTGTTTTTGATTTTAGCCATTCTGACAGGTGTAACATGGTATCTCAAAGTTGTTTTGATTGACTGAAAAAGCATGGGATAAAACCGGACTCTCTGAATATGGCGGACAATGAGGGCTGCTGAGAAGCCAATGACAATGGCACTGGGTTTTGATCCTACTTCATGTTCTGGCTTTGTGGGAGCCTAGCCAGTTTGGATGTTCACTTTCCTAGACCAGGATGGAGCGGGGAGGACTTTGGATTTTCCACAGGGCAGGGAACCCTGACTGCCCTTCAGACTGGAGAGGTATGGGGAGTGGAGTGGGGGGATGGGGTTTAGTTTTGGTTGTTGTGGAGGAAAGGGAGACGGAGAGGGAAATGGGAGGCGGGGAGGAGGCAGAAAATTTTTTTTCAATAAAAAATTATATTAACAAAAAAAATAAAAAATAAAAAAAATAAAAACTAAAAAAAAATATTGGTTAGAATTACTTTGAATGGGTGGACAATGCTGATTCCAGAAACCATATATTATCAAATAAAAGTCCTAGTGCCAGCGTTGTCAAGGATGGCTCCAGAGGCCCCCAAAACCTCACAAGTATGGCCATTGATTACCCACCAGAAATGGCTAGTAAGACCATGTTGTTGACAAATTTCCAGACTTTGCTCACAGAATATTGAGAAGCTATTATAGAATTGAGCTGGAAGCTTCCTCACAGTTGTCCAGTTTCCAGAGTACCAGAAATTTCCATGTAGGTGGTTGAGTGAGAAAAGACAGCAACTGTCTTGCAGAGCTTTTTATGTGTTGTATGCTATAATACCAACTTGCCAGGTAAGCAGGGCTTAGTGGCAAAAAACTGACACAACAGATATTGGGGTAACAAGTTTCTGATCAGACCAGAGGTCATAGCCTTTAGCCCTACTGGAGGAGAGAATGTCATTATTGTCAGCGACGTAGGCACTGAGGAGTTCCCCAGGCTGTATGGAAGGAGCTTACACACGTGCCCATGGGAACAACTCTCATTACACCCCATAGATTAAAATAAAGTACAAAACAAAAAGACATGAGAGTGAGACAGAGACATGGTTGAAAGAGAGGGGGATTGTTGAGGATGGGGGAGGACAAGAGACAGCTGAAGGTTGAGTGTAAAGAAGAATTTATTATACACTTGTATGAAACTGTCCAAAGTTTTTTTTTTTAAATCCAAGTATTGTGGTGAACATTTGTAATCCCAGTGGTGGGGAAACAGAGAAGTGGGGAGATGTGGGGATTCCTGGGAGTTGCTCACTAGTAAGCCTAGTCAGTGAGCTTTAGAGCAAGTAAGAGACTCAGTCTAAAAAAAAAAAAAACAAGGTGGATGACATCTGAAGAACCACATTCTAGGTTGTCCTTCTTCTGGTCTGCCTCATGCATACATACATGTGCATATGCAAATACACACACATGCACACAAGAAATTTGCACATCATAAACCTCCCAAACATGTACATATTTAAACAAAATTTATAAATATGTAAATATATTCTGTTATTATGGCCCAATTTGGCATTTTTGCAGATGTGTGTTTATTTCTAAATTTTCTCATTTCAGATTCACTTGATTACCCACATGTATTAAAACATATTTATTTAGAGTCAGTAAAAAGACATTAGCAGAAAAACATGTTTTGCATTAAGACAAATGATCTGCCATCCTCTCTGGTGTGGTCTCTTTCTCTCTTCTTAGCATATATAATGTCTCCATGGGTATCAATTTCTAGCTTCTCACAAAAGCCATGATGAACAGCATCTTCTGAAACACGGGCCTGGACCAAGGATGGAAGTATCTGATCTAAGTTTACTTCCCTAGCAAGTGTTGATGACTCAGACTTGGAAAGAATGAGACGACTCAACAGCATTAATCTTGGCACTTGAGAGGTAGAGGCAGAAGGATGAGAAGTTCGAGGTCTCTTATTTGCAATGGAAACTTGAGATCACCCTGGGATATGTGAGACTCTGTCTCAAAATAAAGAGAAAAAGGAAGGAAGAAAAAAGCAAGCAAGAAATGCCCAAAGTTCACAGGCGGAGAACTGAAAGGAACTGTCTGGTACAGAGAATAAGAGGGGATTTTTGTCTTCAATGTGCTGGTTTTCTACTGAAGAATTCTTCAGCTCTGAAAACCCGGCAAACTTATTTCTACACAATTTGAAGGCTACGTTCAAATGGCTTTTGGTAGCCTGCATCCAAGTCTGTGAATTCATACTTGCTCTGGAGGTTGGGGATGGAGTCTGTTTCCCTTATTTCTCGGATTTTTGGATGACATCCCTGCCATCCATTGGCTTATGACCCCTTCTTCCATCTTCAAATCTCACCTCCATTCTTTAGTTACCTTTGCTTTTCTGAGCCTCTGCCATCCTCTTATGAGAATTTGTATGGTTAGTTGGACCCAGTTGGATAATCTCAGGCAATTCCCTTGCTATGGTACTCTTACACTGATTACACTGGACCAATCTCAGTTGCCATGGAAGATAGCACTAGGGTGGTGGGCAATTTGAAGGACCATCACTCACTCTTCTACTTTAGATATTGTGAAAATTCAAGTTGTGAGCAAAGTCAAGATTGTGAGTTAGCAGAACATTTGAGACCTTGGCACATGCTGAGGAGTAGTGATATCCAGGGCAAGACAGGGTTACCCAGATTGATGGAGGCCAGTGAGCTCTTGTGACTATAACGTCTGCCACTACAGAGCATGCCCCAGCTGCTGCAGAGGACAGAATGTCATCTGATCTATTGTGAGAATTCTGAAAATCAGCACAGCTGGAGGCATTTGTGTGTCGAAATCTTACACACAAGAGAATGAAGGATGTTTACAAACTTTCCCTTGAAAGTTGGTGGTGTGAAAAAAAATATTTGTTGATGTCCTGGGCATTCTATTGAAAGATTATTTTCTTGGAAATTGTATTTTTGTATTTTGAATTTTAAATCTGAACTGACAGCATTGTTTAGGAAGAGTCCTGGCTACATAATAGAAAACTTGCTACCACCTAGATTTCAGATCTTACTCTGAGAAATAAACTGCTTTTGGACTCAGGAAAGGTCTGGAATCTGATTCTGCCTTTTGTTGGCTAGTAGGTTGACAGGGGTGCCTGAGCATCTTGCTGGATCCAGATGACCTTGAAAGCCCTGTGACACAATCAGAGGCTCTTCCCGATAACTGACACTGAAGCCTGGCAGACAGCTTTTTCCGAATGTTAGCTCACGGGAAGCGGCGCTGATCAAATCAAGCATCTCTTCTGATAAATGACAAGGGGCCCCTTGGAGATACTGCAGTTCTACAAAAGAACTCAGGGTTTTGGACAGACGAACTCACAAATTAGAGTAAAAAAAGAAATGATTAAAAGGGCCAGACATGGCAGTCAAATTTAACTTATGCCGTTCAGTCACTTGTGTGTGGGATTTGTGAGGGGGCCTTTGTTTGGGTTACAGTCTTCAGGTTCCTTTGCTGGTGGCTGGAATAATGAGTGTTGTCGGTTGTCTCCGGTGAGTGAGTTAAAATACACTTAAGCTATGACTTTTTATAACTAACAAAATGCTTCGGCTCCCAATGGTTCTCATTTGCCTATATTTTCAACATGAAAGGGAGTGAGAGACATCAAGCAAATGACACAAATGTGCCTTCTCCAAACTGGGAAGGAGAGTAGCACCTGAAGACGAACGGGACAATTCCCTTCTCCTCCAGGCAGAAGAAAGCCCTCTGTCTTTCCCTGCTTGAGGAAACAGGCATCTGGGAATCTCTGCGAGCATGAAGACAGAGAGCTGAAGGCGTCAGGCAAAATTAGGCTGAGCGCAGAAAGATCTGTGATGAAAATTCCAGGATTTGCATAAAAACTCCTGACAGAATCTTGGCATTAGGCAAAATGTCCAGCTGAGAGAAGGCAGCAGGCACAGGGCTCCTCGGCAGAAAGCAAAGCCTGGGAGTCTAACGTTCTTCGAGCAGCCCAAGGTTACCCCTTAGAAGAAAAATCGTCCCTGTACAGATGCTAAGGGGACTTTGTGGTGGAAACTGAAGTTAGTGAGTTTTATCATTGTTTAATACAAATCATGGATCTTCCTAGGTACTAACGCTGTCAACACTGAAACGTACTCCAACATCCTGTCCTTGGATATATCTTAGGATGTGTCCTTGTCCCACTATTTTCATAGTATTATGGGCTTAACATTGTGTCTCCTGAAGGTCTTAGGTTAAATCACTTCCACTGTGCCAGTGGGTCGTCTGAGACAGTAACTAAGGTTAAATAAGGTGGGGGTGGAATCTATAGTATAGCCTTATGTTTTCTTTTTTTCGCAATGGGCATGAGATGAGTGCATAGCCATGTAACAAACAGGCAGCCCTGAGGCATGAGCGTTGTGTAGAATCCTTCAGTAACTTTGATAAATTATTTTAAGCATTGCAGGCACTAGCAAGAAGGTATTTTGATAAGCTGATAACCTATGTCTGCTAGAGATCAACACTAATGTGGACGGCCTTCAAGAATATCCCTTTCTAGTTTCAGCCAGATGTTTCTGAGTTGGCCTGGAATCACTAATACTGATGGAACCTGCCCTCGTGTTTGTGGCACCTCCCTCTATTTCTTGCAGTCTAGATGACACTTCTTCAGCATGCCCTTCTGCCCCTCCAGCGCACGCAGTGCACTGGTTGCTATTAAGTTACCTGCCACCCTTCTGTCGTGTCTCTATTTCTCCCCTTTCCCTCTAGTCTGTTTCTGCCAACTGTCTGTACGCCCATGACAGGCATGGCATTGTCGGAGTTGCTTAGTGTGCTGGTATAAAACTGAATCTCAGTCTATGGTCTTGAGAAATACAATCTGCCAGGGATGGTCTGTAATTTCTAAAGCCAGTCAAGAAGGCTGTCACTCTTATCCAGCTGTGTAGTTGGCAGTTGTTCCATGCCTCGTGATGCCCCTCAGAGCCACCTTTAAGAAAGTTAGTGTCACCTCTCATAGAAAGGCCTCATTAGCTTTAGCTTTAAGTGTAACCAGAATACAGGTCCCTCAGTCCCCGTTTTAGCCTAGAAACCACCAGTCTGCATTGATGGGCTAAGCCTGGGAACATGTCCTGTTATGAGGATTAGCAGTTGTCCGAGTTGAGTAAAACATGGCTTGACTCTTGACAAAAGTATCCTTTCTGACCAAAGGGCCAGGTAATTTCCAGAAAGATTAAAGTATCCCTCTATTCACAAATGCCTGAAATTCGCCGGCCATCTGGGGTCCCTGTTCGCTCACACGAGAGACCCCAGATGGGTTGTAAATCCACCCCTGTGGGTTCTGTAATGCGGTTGCTCCCCGGTCCTCCTGTTTCTCCCGGAAGCATCTGATACTGTGGCCATGATGAGGTTAATTTATGTGGCTTGATGCATTTTATCATCTGTCACTTGTGCAGCTCTCGCTGTGCCATCTGGTGTCTCAGAGACAGTTTCAGGAGGCAGCATGCATAACAAGGTATCTGCATTTGTGAATTCTTTCAAGCATTTGTAGGTAATAGCTAAGAGATATTTTGAGAAGCCGGCGCCTGCCTCTGCCATGGATCACTACTAACGTGGACAATCTGACACGAGGTTCAGACAAAGCCTGCTGTATTTTGCAGGAAAACATTTCTGAATTAGTCTGCAATCACCAATATTGATGGAACCTATTTATTTCAAGACCCTGAATATCTCTATCAGGCTAAGAATATCTTACTGGGCTCTTGTGCAAATCAGAAAAAGGCAGAGACAATGGCTTTACTCTCAAACGTGATGGATGATGAGACAGAACAGCACATACTAGCACGAAAAATTGTTTAAATCAAAAAATCCTGCAGCAGGAAGCCTAAGTACCCCTATTATCATGATTTCATATCCATGTCTCATTTCCAGAAATGTGGTAGGGCCTCAAGAGTGCACAACAAAACATTAGATAGATAAAACCATGAGGACAGATGGAAAATATACTCAGAGGAAGGAGAATGTTACTGTGATCCAGTATGGGCAGTGTGTCTGTCAGGGAGAAACCTCATGTCTCTGCTAAGTATCATCAGAGCCCGGGGTGGGGATGGGGCAGATAACAAATGCTCCTGCCCTTTAGACATTACAATTTATTACAAAAGAGCAAGAACTTCTTAGTAAGTACGTAAAAAGAAAATAGGAAGAGTGGGGCATTTAAAAAACGTACACTTGTCGTACATAATGAAGTAAGGTTTTTGAAAGAAATCAGTGTTAAATGGGTTTCTGGAAGGGTGAAGACTGGCCCGTAGGAAGAAGCTGTTCAGAAATCCAGAGGAAGAACCACACTTTCCCACACTGCGAACTCTCAGACTTTAGCTTGGGCTGAGAATGGAAGTCCATGTTAAAGACAGAATCAGCAAGACAGGAGAGAGCCAGAATTGCTGGTTAATGCATTAAGCTTTGATTTGGAAATTTCATAGTATAGGCACTATAACCCCATTTGGTTTCTAGGAAGGTAAAGGATGGTGGTGGTGTATGAGGAGAAGGTCATTTTAGCATGATTATGGCTTGGAATGTCCAGCATGGGTGGGACAACAGCAGAGACCCCTTCAAGACCCCCACCCCTTACTCAAGGCTGAAGTGGGGCTGGAATATCAAGATCATGCTAGAGTGTGGGAATACTGAAGGTGGCCACTCTTCACGATAGGCCAGTACTGAAATGACAATACTCTGGAGCCTTGTGAGTGGAACCCCCACTCACTCCAGTCCTATGTCTCTCTCATCTCAGCATTTCTCTCTAAATTAAAGGTCTAGAGACATCCAGGAAACAGACATATTCTATAGTCCCAGATCATCTGGGAAGCTGGACTATAAAGACAAGAAACAAACTTAGTAAGCCCAGAGAGTAAGACATTGCATTAGAGAATGTGCTATTAAAACCACCAGTTCCATGTAAGGTGGTGGTTTGGTGTTTTTTAGAAAAGAGAATCTAAATTTCATGCTTATGTGATGTCCCATGACGAAAAGAAGGTCTAACCGAGCCAGAGGTCTACCGCAGACAATGGTGAGAACAGAGATGTTTTTCTGAAAGAGGTGGGATCATGGACTTGGCATCAGTTCCAAAGGGACTGGATAAATGGCCTGAACAGGCATCTGCAGTATCTTCAGAAACTCAGGCAGCAGGTCCTCGGTAAAGTTTTGTGTTTTTCTATCCACGTTCCTGGGAAACAAACAACGTTACTCCTACCTCTCACAGGGCAGTCTGGTCCTCAGCACAGAGTCTTGCTCCTTCGTGCTAATGCCTCTCTCCTGCTAGTTCATATCCCCCAGCTATGAGAGGTACACCTTCCCTCTTATTCTGTGGCTGTAAATTGCTTTCCTCATGTCTTCATTTGGCGCAAAGCTATTCTTGATGATAAGATGGCAATTGTTTTATCCTTTCCATACCTTGTGGTTTGTAACGGTCACATAACTGCTTTGGCAGGGGAAAAGCAGCTCTACACGGAACTAAGTCCTAGCTAGGGCGGTGTTCCGATTAAGCTTTATTCTTGAAAGGAGCAGTGTCCAGATTGAGCCTTCCTGCTTTTCTTTAGAGAAACAAAAATATGAGAAGACGAGCCACTGAGAGTCTCCCTGGTATCAGGAGAGTCGGTGGCCATAGAGCTGTATTCCAAGAATACCCAAAGGCCCCTGAGGGATGTCCATCAAGTTATGCCAACGGTAGTGGAGTTACACAGCAGCCATGCCTTTTCGTTCCTGTCGAGACATCAGAAAGTGAGAGAACCTGTCCACTTCGCTGCGTGACGGAAGTGTCTCAGCCTGGAAGAAAATGAGGTTAAGGGTTTTCTCAAGACTCAGATTTGAGGCAGGATCCTTGACTACTTCCTGCGGAGTTCCAAAAATCAACACATACTTGTTTTGTGTACCTCTTCTTTCTGTGCTTGGGCAATGAGTCTGTTGCCTTTTGAAATGAATCTATTTATAGCACTGCCCGACTAATATACTAAAAGAAAGCTTATTAAGATGCAAAATACTGTTCCCAGAGCAATAGGAGCTTTATTGCCTGAGATACATAAAAATAGGTTGATTAAAAAGTAAAGAAATAAAATGGGAGGAAAAATTGTACTCTCTTCTTCACATTAGGGACAAATAAATTTCAGCTTTAATTGTTGAGCTTCTCATTCAGTGAGTGGTCATCTTAGCCAGAATAAATAAGAAACAATAACCAAAAATCCCTAGTGATGAATACAAAGTCAAGAAAATATCTATTTCCAGTGACCACACTCTGAACAAAGGAGTTAGAGTTGCACGTTTTTACCCCAACTTAGTTTCCACCCTTTAAAACCACTGGACCTTACTTTTTAATGTTTGTTTATTAGGCAGGAATCTCACATACATTTGCTGAGGAAGAAATCAGGAATCGTAGGTCTGTGTTCCTTCTGAAAGAGGTATGTTCTCCCACAAAGCTAGCAAATTCTCACAATCCTGAGAAGATAGTGTCAAATAATAAATTCGGAGATAACTTAGGGCCTTCCCCCGTTCAGTAACATTTAAACATGTTAAGGACATGCGATAAATAGTGTTTATCAGGATTTACGCTGCAAGTTGATGGAGAAGCATATTGTAGGAAAGACATCCTGCTTTTCAGAGAGGTGAGGAAGTGGGAGGGACATAAACTTACCAAGTCTGAAATAGGAGCACTGTTCCATTGAGGATGTAGAGAGAAAGATCTTCCAGAAAACTATAAGAGAGTCTACATCTGATAGAGATGGCATCATGAAAAAACTTAAAATCAACATCTGGGTGGGGGAAAACAGAAAGGGAGAGATGTGGTAATCTTCTTGCTGATGCTCTTGGCCATTGAGAAAATGTCAAAATAAATAGAGCAGTGTGACCATGGGAGACTGTCTGCGGTCTGGGCACTCTGCAGACTTAATCAAAGGTGCTACTTGTACACAGAAGTGAGGTAATCTTGCTTCCACAATTCGTAGAGTGAAGAAGGGAGGCTCGCTTTTGTTTTTCCTTTTTGCATCAAGAAAGTGTAAACACCAATAGTCCATCCCCAGACAACTGTGTGCACAGCAGGATGGGGTTGTGACCTGATCTGATCTTTCTCCAGCTCCATTCACCTGTGCTGGAAGGGACAGGACATGTAACTCAAGTTGATAGAGGAGAGAAGGCTTGCACATTCTGTTCACAGGCAATTTCATGTATGACCTCAAAAACACACGTGTGCTATTTCTAAATCAGAGTTCAGGATCCATGAGCAATGTCAGCGCTGTGGTGCCAGCACTCTGCAACATGTGTGCTGTGATGTGTGTGCTGAGACGTGTGTGCTGTGATGTGTGTGCTGAGATGTGTGTGCTGAGATGTGTATGCTGTGATGTGTGTGCTGTGATGTGTGTGCTGTATTGTGTGTGCTATGCTGTGTGGGTGCATTGTGTGGGCTGTGATGTGTAGGCTGTGATGTGTGTGCTAGGCTGTGTGTGCTGTGATGTGTGTGCTGTGATATGTGTGCTATGCGGTGTAGGCTATGATGTGTGTGCTATGCGGTGTGGGCTATGATGTGTGTGCTATGCTGTGTTTGCTGTGATGTGTGTGCTGTGATGTGCAGGCTGCGATGTGTGTGCTATGCTGTGTGGGCTGCGATGTGTGGGCTGTGATGTGTGGGCTGCGATGTGTGTACTATGCTGTGTGTGCTGTGATGTGTGTGATGCGATGTTGTGTGCTGATGTATGTGCTATGCTGTGTGGGCTGCGTTGTGTGGGCTGTGATGTGTGGGCTGCACAGAGGAAGGAGCCCCTTCAAGGCGGCTTCTGTGAAGCACAATTGGAAATGACAGGCAATGAAATTTCTGGGGACCTGAATTACATGGTCTGATTTGATTTGACTAAGCCCATATTCCATGTACTCAGCAAAGATACACATATTTCAGAGAAGAAATGTTTAGCTAGTTAATGACAACTCCTTCCACGTGTTTTTCTTATTAAAATAGCTTATTGAAAACTTAATATAGCACAATATTTCTTTCTTCCTGACCTCCTTTGATTGACAATAGTGACCAGAAATAAAGCTAATCACTTTATATTTATTCTATGAAGATTAATAAATGTTATTCTGTTATTTCACTTTTTAGATCAGGCAAGGTAATTCACCAGAAAGTTTATGGAGGGTGGGATTGAAAATCCAGTCAGGTTGCTGTTCTATCCTCTCTGTAATGGGCCTGTGTGTCTTTGAAACATTACATGTTTTTCCTCCCCAGTATTTGAAGTTATGCTGATATTTTTACATCATAAGTGGTTTACTATTTTATCAAAGTAGCACCTATACACTTACCTCTTGAAAACAATCCTCCTGTCTTTACCATGTCACCAATGCAGAAGGTCTAACCAACCAAGCATGATGGAACTCTGCCATCCCATTTCCCTCCCCTTCCCCACATTTCTTTGTTAGATCTGGAAGCTGGAGAAGTGAGGTTGGCTAAAATACTGAAGGAGTTATTACTGCAGTGAAGATCGTATGAATGATCAGAAGGCCTTGACAAAGACAGACAGACAGATGGATGCTTCAGGGTCTTCAACAATGTCTGTCCCATAGCTGGGGAAGCCGCCATTTTGGAGTCAACCCAGGAATTTATGTATTTGATTCTTCATACCCTGTTTGTTCTTATTTTTGTTTGTTTCTTTGTTTAAGACAGGGTTTCTCGGTGTAACAGCGTGGCTGTCCTGAAACTTACTCTATAGACTAGGCTAGGCTGTCCTTGAATTCAGAGAACCACCTGCCTCTGCCTCTTGAGCGCTGATATTAAAGGCCAGGGCCACCACTGTCTGGCTGATTCTTCGGAATGAAAGAGCTTGATAACATAACCAGGTTAGCATGCCAACATTTGGGAAGTCAGGCTTCTCTCCTTTCCCCTGCTTGCTTTTCCCTCCTCCCTGTGTAGAAGCTTCACACTGTTTAGAGGGAGGAGTTTGTGCAGGGCACTCGCTACAATCATGGATGGTTTTTTGGCTTCTGGTGTCTCTCCAAAGCCATGCTGAGTAGCATCTTCTGAGACGTGGGCCTGTACCAAGGATGGAAGTATATGAGCTAAGTTTATTTCCCTAGTAAGTGTTGATGACTCAGATTCAGGAAAGAATGAAACCACAACAGGTGTAGGGAATTTAAGAAAAACTGCCTGGAAGGAAAGACAAAGGGACAGAGAAGGGTCTTCATTCCTGCAGGGAGGCAGTGAATTGGTTGCTGATTCAGACAGCCATAATTCTGGACAGAGCCTCCTCTCTGTGTGATCTCTGATCAAAAACAGAAATTAACTTTGTATTTCCCATTGTCCCTCCAAAAGCGCTTTTCCTCTGCTAAACTCCTGCTATCTCTCTTTTTCTTCTCACTTTTGCAGGTCATTATTTTTTACTATGCTGATCCTCCCAAGGTAGGAAATATTGGTCATTGGGATGGGACAGCACAATTCCAAAATGCTGGTGGCATCTACAAATCTCAGCATCTTTCTGCTGACATTGAGCTACCCAAGGTTCCACCTTTATTTACCCACCTGTTGATTGCTTGCAAGAGGACATTTTGCCTCATAAATCTGCACATCACCTGTCCTGTAGATGCATTTCCAATTCATTGATTAAAAAAATACCTAACACTGCTATTGATATGTGTACTATAAAGCTACTTTCTTAGCTCTTAGCACTATATTCACTGTCTTTAAATTGAGGAAAATTAGAATAGTATTCCTAATATTTTCCAATACATCTAATTTTCCAATAATTTTGTAAAATAATAGGAAATATGCAACAAGATATACACATAATGTTTAAACAAATGCACTCCATTTTAAGGAACTGTTTAGACTAGCCAGATCTTCATATTAACAGCTAAAGCACGATTGTGATCTTTCATACAAAACCACCCTTTATTAGGTTACAGCAACCATTGGGCAATAGGACGTATCTCTGCTACACATATTTGGTGGAATTTCCTTATGTCCTACATATAACTTTATTGTGCCAGATGGATGAAGCCCCTGTTCTGCAAGTTGAAATCTATAAGGATGGGTTTGATTTATCTTAGTAAGGAAACTTTCAGTACACAGAATCTATTCTAACTTTTAGGTTGTTGTGAACACCAGAGACTGTTTTGAATGCAAACATATTTTCTCTCCACCCTGGTAGGGACTGTCTCAGTTGGGCTGAAGTTTTATTAGTTATTATATTAAGCTGGAGTCATGTTTCTTTCTGAACCTGTCTCATTTAGAACAACATGCAATAAAACTACAAATGTTAGCAGCTCACTGCCTCAGACTAGACAATGGAAAAGGTTTTACAACTGGAAAAAAAAAGTAAGGTTCTTTAGAAGCAGAGTTTATTTCCTCTCATTTCTGCATTTTATCTCTTTTCTGTGCATTTTTCACTTTTCCAGATTAACTGTTTTACTAATCTCTCTATTTTAATAATATAGGTTTTTTTGGGTATATACTTGATAGAATGATGACAGACATATATTAACTAAAAAATAAGATGTATAAGAAAATGGGAGAAATCATTAGCTATTTAATTTAATATTGGCCTAAAGAGCAGTGCTAGGAGCCTTGGTTGATTTTTACTTTGAATGTTGGAAGGAAGCGGGTGATGAGGAGAAACACCTGGGCTACCAGGCACTGCCTCACAAGTTCCCACTGTAATCTTTGGTTTCATCCAATGCCGACATAATAGTAGATACAGTAAGGAGTCTGTTTTTTGAGATATCATACATTGTATACTTATCACCGTCATCATCTTCCCATCCCCTTCCAGATTTACTCACCCTTGCTTACCCACCCAACTTTGTATCCTTACCAAATGTTGCCTTTATACTGTTAGGTGTGGGATCATCCTAACTCCTTAGGCCTACTTGGAGCCGCACCCTCACAGAAAACTAATTATTCCCTTCCAATAAACTATCAATTACCAATAGCTCACCAGCTAAGGGGTCACAACTGCTGGAGTCAGTATTGTGCAACTGCTCTATTGCGTCCAGAAAACACTATTTCCTGGGATTAATTTGATCCCCCTACTTATTTTAATCTTTCTGTACTCTCTTCCACATGATCTCTGACCCTATGTAGGAGGAGATATGATACAGATACCCCAATCTAGGGGTGATCGTTTTATAATTTCTTCTTTTTTTAATTTATTTATTTCTTTATTAATTAATTAAAGATTTCTGTCTCTTCCCCACCACTGCCTCCCCTTTCCCTCCCCCTCCCCCAATCAAGTCCCCCTCCCTCGTCAGCCCAAAGAGCAATCTGGGTTCCCTGCCCTGTGGGAAGTCCAAGGACCACCCACCTCCATCCAGGTCTAGTAAGGTGAGCATCCACTAAACTGCCTAGGCTCCCACGAAACCAATAGGTACAGTAGAATCAAAAACCCATTGTCATTGTTCTTGAGGTCTCAGTAGTCCTCATTGTCCACTATGTTCAGCGAGACCGGTTTTAACCCAGGCTTTTTCAGACCCAGGCCAGCTGGCCTTGGTGAATTCCCGATAGAACATCCCCATTGTCTCAGTGTGTGGGTGTCCCCCTTGCGGTCCTGAGTTCCTTGTACGTGACGTGCTCTCTCTCCTGGTGCTCCTGATTTGGACCTTGAGATTTCAGTCGGTGCTCCAATGTGGGTCTCTATTCTCTGAATTTTAAGCACTCATGGATCTCTATGTTAATTACCGTCTAACACACACGCACACACGTGTGCGCACAGACACACATACACGAGCATACACACACACACAGACTCTCTGATGAGATTTGAGAGATGCATTAATCAATGGTTACAACTGAGACATAAGTAGGAGCTGGTTTAATAGTAGTTTCTGGTCTAGGGCCTATAACTTGGGTTTTCTTTAGTATTTTTATAACATATGGAACTAACAAATTAAAAGTAATTTGTAATTGATAGCCTTATATATTTACAGTCATTATTATAACAAACTAACAATTATTATAGTTAATTATGATAGTAAATAAGTAATATGTATTATTCCTTTGAGAATTTCATATTGCTTGTTTTGATCATATTCACCCTTCCACAGCTCTTCCCAGACCCACACCCCCTTTCCTATTCACCCAGTTTTGTGTTTTTATCCCTTTTTTCCCATCAATGCCAAGTTGTGTTGTCCAGATTCTCTTGATTGTATGACTTTGAACTGGAGCATGGTGGACTTTTCAGGGACTACATCCTTAGAAAACTGACTCTCCCTCTCCCAGAAGCTAACAATTCTCAATAGCTCCTTGGCTAGGTGTGGGACTTTATACCAAACCCCTCTCTTCATGAAGGGATTTATCTGATTGGGTTTGCACAGGTCTCGTTTATGTTCTCACAGCTGCTGTGAACTCATATATATAGCTGCCCTGCTAGGTCCAAAACACTCTGTTTCCTTATAGCTATCCACCACCTGGCTCTTGTAACTTTACTTCTCCCTCTTTTGCAATGGTTTAAAATCATACTACAAATCTATAGCAATCCGCATATCATGATATGGCACTCAGTGGTTAATAGAGTAGAACTTAGAATTCACATACAAACCTACCCTCCTACTGCAACCCCATCTTCAACAAAGGAGCAAACAGTGAGCACAGAGAAAAATGAGTTTCTCCAACAAATGCTGCTGGTCAAACTGGACAGCTCTATGTAGAAGCATAAAATCCACTCCTCACCTCTCACAGTGCATATAACTCAACTCCAAACTCCACAAACCTCAAAATAAAAACTAATGCCTTCACTGGTCAAAGGAAAAAGTAGAAAATAGGCTTGAATTCACTCGAGAGGAAAGAACTATCCAAACAGGACCCCAGTGCTACAACCATCAAGATCAGCAATTAATAAATGGGCTTTCATGTTACTTAGTGAAATATCTGTACAGAAAAGGGTATCACAAAATAGGTAAGAAATCATTATACACAGTACATCTGAGAGGGTGAATACCTAGAACATATAAATAACTAAAAAACTAAACATCAAGAAAAACAACCCAAGATAAGTAGGGAGGGCCTTGCACCTTCCTCAAAGCAATGTGCCTTACCCTCTCTGAGGAGTGGATGGAGGGTGGTATGGGGAAGAAGGTGAAAGGAATGGGAGGAGGGGAGGGAGTGGGAACTGGGATTGGTATGTAAAATGAGAAAAGATAGTTTGCTTTCTTTTTTCAAAAAGAATAAAATAAAATAAAAAAGGAAAAACAACCCAATTAAAATTGGGTCAGAGAACAGAGAGTTTTCAGAAGATAAAATACAAATGATTGTGACTTTTTTTAAACATTCAACATCCTGAGCTATCATCGGAATTCAAATTAAAACTCTTTTAAGATTTCGTCTTCCACCACTCAGAGTGGCTAAGTTAAAATGAATGAAAGCAGACGCTGGTGTGAATGTGGGAAAAGAACACTTATTTACTGTCGATGGGAGCGAAAACGGTCTCAGCTCGTGGGTAAACTAATGTGTAGGATTTTCAATCATTGGAAACAGAATCACTAAATGATCCAGCCACCACTTCTGGACATATAT
>NW_026067931.1:3357033-3361827 GCF_014885135.2 Alexandromys fortis | reverse complement strand
CCCCCACTCTTCTCCCCCTCCTCCCACTCCTCTCCCCCTCCCTCTCCAATCCGAAGAGCAGTCATGGTTCCCTGCCCTGTGGAAAGTCCAAGGTCCTCCCCCTCCGTCCATGTCTAGGAAGGTGAACATCCAACCTGGCTAGGCTCCCACCAAGCCGGAACATGAAGTAGGATCAAAACCCCTTGCCATTGACCTTGGCTTCTCATCAGTCCTCATTGTTCGCCATGATCAGAGAGTCCGGTTTTCCCACACTGGAGCACTGGACTGAGCTCCCAAGGTCCCAATGAGGAGCAGATGGAGGGAGAACACGAGCAAGAATGTCAGGACCACGGGGGGTGCACCCACCCACTGAGACAGTGGGGGCTGATCTATTGGGAGCTCACCAAGGCCAGCTGGACTGTGACTGAAAAAGCATGGGATAAAACCGGACTTTATGGGTTTATTTTTATGCTCTGATTTTTTTTTTAAAAACAAATACAGTGATCCTTATTTTGAATGTTTGTCTGCTATTTCATATAATTCAATCTCTTTGGAGACAATTACTAAAAGATTAGTAGTTTTTGAAGAAGTCATATTTTTTACTCTTTTGACGCTGTGGTATTTTTGTGTTGATATTTAGATATTTGAGTTTAAGATGTTGTAGGCATCAATATTTTAATAAAATAAAAACTATTTTATTAATTCTTTTTTCACTTATTTTCATGCCTTATATTTTTTTTTATCACATCCACCCCTCTTCACAACCTCTTCCAGGTAATTGTCTTTCATATCCATTCAGCACCATGCCCTCATTTATTTCTACACTCAGCGAGCGTAGTGTAGTTTGTCCATCTCAGATGTGTGGCCATTTACTAGAGTATGGCCAAGTTACAAGGGGCCATACCATTAAATAAAAATAAGTCTCCTTCTCCCAGAATTATGAATTACTAATTGCTAGTCGGGTCGGGTGGGAGTGAGAACTGGTTGAGCAGCTATAGAAATCATTACCGTTTCCTCAAACAGCTAAAAATAGGTCTATCACACTGGGTTTCAGCATATTTCTACAGGACTCCATATCCTCCCACAGATGTAGTTGCTCACAGATGTTCACTGCTGCTCTGTTCACAATAGCCAAGAAATGGAAACAGCCTAGCTATCTATCAACGGATGACTATAACGGATATGAATAGATGAATGGTTTCACAAATACGTGGGTGAAGCTGGAAGCAGTCATTCTGCGTGAGGTGACTCACACCACAGACAGATGTTATATATTTCCCCTTATCTGTGGGTATTAGAATTGACTGGACTTTTAAAAAATGTCCCTATCATTTTGATAGAAGTGTTTTCAATATTCAAGAGGGGTTATATTGTAGTAGTGTGGCGGTATCATTTATCTCCTCTTGAGTAGTATCTAGAGCACCAGGATCAATCTCCAGTATGCATCTGAAATTAGAATATGTAAAAACAATTACTATCAACATAGTGGCCTACTATGGACATATGGCAACAGTCAAATAAAAAGCAACTACCCTTTAAACAGTTATTATTTACAAAGTAACAGAGTACCAATAGTACTGTGTGAATTCCTGTATTTGTTACTTTGAGTGTGAGTGAAAAAAAAAAGGAAAATATAATGTAAAACTGGAGGCTATATTCAGATTGCAAATGAAAAGAAAGGAAGGAAACAAAATTAAGGAGGAATGGTAGGGGAGACAAGGGGAGAGAGATGAGCCACTTTGAGCAAAACATAAAATGAGAAATGCAAAGAGGTATTTTAGAACAATGCCACCTCCTAGGCGACTGAGACAGAGACCCCAGAAACTAGTCTCAACCTATTTTGTTTTGTACATACAGTAGAAAATAAAATGATTATGTAGGGATAGAAGAAATAGAAAATAGAAGAAAAGAAAAGAAGGATATGGATAAGAACCGAACGGCACAGTGCTAGTGTGCTAAGTTGATGCTACTTATAAACGAAAATTAGCGGATATGAAGGGGAAGTTGCTCAATGAAGGTTCAGAATATTAGAACCTTTTTCGTCTTCATGTTCCTCTACAAACTCACAGGCCTGTCACATTCTTCTGTAGTGAGGTTGGGTCTGAGATACTGGCCACACCTCTTGAGTTCGTCAGTGGCCAAATTAAAAATACTGTTCTGACCGCTGAGATTAGTGATAAAGTTCATCTCCACCTCAGATTGGTTCTTTGCAAAGTTGGGTCATGATTCTGAGGCCCATCATCATGGCTCAGCTGATGAGTGTTGACCCTGCCCCCTGGGTACCTTCGACCTTCCAGTGAACCATTAGAAGTAGCACCCGTGTCCTCCAAAGGCTCTGAACCTGATTGGTTTTCAGTCTGCCAAGTACTTTGCATTCACAAATATATGCCTGCGGCACAGAGGCATTTTGATGGCCAGATTTTCACATATGACCTTGTGACCCTCATTCTGGAGTCTCCAAGAGTGCACTTCACAGAGCATCTGAGACACTGAACACTATACTCTGCAAAAGTCTTTTACAAGGAACTTTTCCTGGCTTTCCTCATTCAAGCACTGAGAAGAGAGGGTTTTCCTAACTCTCTTTTCCTCTTGCCAATGTGATTGCTGAGCATCTTCATCTGGTTTCCCCAGGCCCCCTTTCCTGCCCTCTAAGAGAACTGCTGTTCTTCTGATAGCTCTAATTCACCTTTTCTCACATCTCCTGAAGGTCCAGTGACCCTGCCTGCTTGCCACCTGCCTTCTTGGGTCCTTACATTTTTAAAAGATAGTTTGTTGTCAGAGCATGTAAGACATTAAATATTAAACTTACAAGGCTTTGTTATATTTGATGAGCCCTGGAGAAGTCTTGCAGGTCTGAGAAAAGACAGTAAGAAGCTGAAGTAAAGCTTGGAAGAGAGAGGAGATGCTAATAGCCCATGACAGAACAAGAGATAATGGGACAGAGGGTGTATGTTAAAGAGTATTAGAAGATTAGCACCATTGTTCAAGGGAAAGATAAAATGAGAACCAGATTAATTATTGTAGCATTAAAAATACAAATCAGGGATAGATGCACAACATCCTGTGGCAAGAGAATTTAGACCGAGTTAAGGGATGAAGAATAAAGAAAGAATCATCAGCTTTAATGTTTCAGACTCAAGTGTTCAGGACACAGGCTAGGGAATTCGGAAGATGTGGCCGTGCACTTACTGAAGAAGAAAACGTAATGTAACCTTGTGGACTCTGAGGAATTGCTGGGAAGCCAGCTGGAGATGACATGCAGCCATTCAGAAACATTAAATAAAGACAGTGAGGTGACCAAGAGATGAGTTAGTCATAGAGTTATTTACAAAGCTATAATGCTAGTAGGTTTGAGAAAGGGACTCTCGGGTAAAACAAACATAACTATAGAGAGACTTGGGTTCTCATATTAGCACAGTGCATGAGGCTCCAGAAAGGGGATGAAAGGGACAGCAGAGGAACTAACGTGTCAAAGGAACATGTCAAATGGATGCCAGCCAGGGAATAAGTTAGGTGTTTTTGTTAAGATGGTCTGTTCAGTATTTTCTGATACTTTCTCAGAGATCAAGATGGAAGAGGATTTGAATAAATGAGAAGTGCCAATTTCAAGGATTTTAGTTCAAAATAGAAAGATGTAATATGCTTGCTTCTTTCTGTAGTTTGTTATGGTAGCCTTGAATAATGAAAATTCTGTGGATCAATGATGAAAACAGGCCCATGTTTTTTCAGTGTGGGAGTTGCTCATGGAGCATTAAGATGAGAGAATATAGACTGATTTTCTAGGGAATTTACAATGCTTTGAAAATATGCATACATGAATGCGGACAATAGCTCGGCGCTACTGTTGCTTATTATGACTTCATTTTGTTTCTTTCGTAGTCATATAGGGGGGTAGTATTACTTCTATTCCACTGTTTAGGAATGAATGGAGTGGTTAGTAAATGAGAAAAGGTTACATCATTGGTTAAGGAAGCAATCAGGAAATGTTTGACCATCATCACCCATCTACTTCAAATTCTCTAACAGTGTTTATATTGGATCCACAGTATTTATGGTGTCTTGATGGAGGAAGGTAATTGGTTAATTATAATAAACCAACTGCTTGGCCTCATAGCTTAGAACATAGATGGAGCTCTGCTCTCTGGAGCAGAGACACCAGGATGGACGGAGGCTAGACTCTTCCCGGTAAGCACACCTTGGGGTGCTTACACACATCATTAGAAATGGGCTAGTCCAGGTGCGAGAATTAGCCTGTAAGGGCTAGAGTTCATGGGCCAAGCAGTTCTTAAATGAATACAGTTTGTGTGTTGTTATTTCGGGCATGAGCTAGCCAAGCGACCGGGGTGTTGGGGACGCAGCCCCGCGGCTCTTATTTCAACAGTGTCTGTTTGTCAGACTCAAGTATATCGTACTTTTGCTGGTGGATACATTGTGATGTAAGCTCAAATTGGTTGCCCAAGATCACAATTTCAGTGTTGGAGATGGTTATACACAGGTGCCCTGTATCCAGAGCTCCTGTTCCACTATCTCAGCAATGCCTCAAGTTACCTAATTTGTCATTTGTCACACTACTGACATTACTGAGCATTATGGGAAATAGAATCAGAGGTGAGAAACTGGGACAAGAATGAATTGTTAGACCAGGATCTATCTAGCGCTTGAACTGGCATCTAAGAGCGCATTCTCTTTGGAGGGATACCTTGTTCAGCCTAGATATAGGAGGGAGGACGTTAGCCTTGCCTTGAAGGGAAGTGTTAGACTTGGAAGCCTTACCCTTTCTGAGGAGTGGATGAGGGAGTGGGATGGAGGGAAGAG